>NC_082716.1:15358060-15659726 GCF_030144855.1 Hypanus sabinus | reverse complement strand
TCTTAAAAGACCCTATCATTTCCACCACTGCCAGCAGCCATTTCTACACACTCGCTTCTCTCTGCTTCTCGCTTCTCTTACCCCTGACATCTCCTCTGTACCTACTTCCAAGCACCTTAAAAGTATGCCCTCCAGAACTAGCCATTTCAGCCCTGGGAAAAAAGCCTCTGACTACCCACATGATCAATGCCTCTCATTATCTTGTACACCTCTATCAGGTCAACTGTCATCCTCCATCGCTCCAAGGAGAAAAGGCCAAGTCAGTCAACCTATTCTCATAAGGCATGATCCCCAATCCAGGCAACATCCTTGTAAATCTCCTCTGCACCCTTTCAATGGTTTGCATGTCCTTCCTGTAGTGATGCGACCAAAACTGAGCACAGTACTCCAAATGAGGTCTGACCAGGGTCCTATATAACTGCAACATTACCTCTCGGCTCTTAAACTCAATCCCATGGTTGATGAAGGCCAATGCTCTGCATGACTTCTTAACCACAGAGTTAACCTGTGTAGCAGCTTTGAGTGTCCTATGGACTTGGACCCCAAGATCCCTCCGATCCTCCACACTCCCAAGAGCCTTGCCATTAATGCTATATTCTGCCATCATATTTGACCTACCAAAATGAACCACCTCACATTTATCTGGGTTAAAGTCCATCTGCCACTTCTCAGCCCAATTTTGCATCCTATCAATGTTCCACTGTAACCTCTGACAGCCCTCCACACTATCCACAACACCCCCAACCTTTGTGTCATCAGCAAATTTACTAACCCATCCCTCCACTTCCTCATCCAGGTCATTTATAAAAATCACTAAGAGTCGGGGTCCCAGAACAGATCCTCCATGCAGAATATGACACATCTACAACCACTCTTTGTCTTCTGTGGGCAAGCCAGTTCTGGATCCACAAAACAATGTCCCCTTGGATCCCATGCCTTCTTACTTTCTCAATAAGCCTTGCATGGGTTATCTTGTCAAATGGCTCGCTAAAATCCATATACACTACATTTACAGCTCTACCCTCATAAATGTGTTTAGTCACATCCTCAAAAAATTCAATCGGACTCGTAAGGTATGACCTGTATTTCACAAAGCCATGCTTTCTATTCCTAATCATATTATGCCTCTTCAAATGTTCATAAATCCTGCCTCTCGTGTTTTTTTTCAGGGTTTTGCCCCTTCTATCCAGTAGAAGGAGAAAGTGTCTGGAGTGTCCACAACACAGATCTTACTAGTTGACAACACTAAAGCATTAAGACATTATGGGAACATTGTACAATGTAAAGCTATCCTTAAATGTGAGTAGGGAGTATGTTCCTGTTTATTTAAATATCACTTGGAGAATTTCACCTTTTCGCTCAATATAGTAGAAATTAGGCCTTTAATAGCTCAGAGGAGCGTATTAGTGTCAATGAACAACTTAGCCACCTGGTCTCTTGCTGGTATCTAGGGAAAAAAATTATGAGAATTAATAAACTATACATAATAGAAATGTGAAGAACTGTGTTTTACCACAGGTCATCCATAAGTAAATTATCCAAATTGACCAAGCATCTCCTTTTGCTGGAATTTAACAGACTGAGCAATGGGAAAGGTGGTGAAACTGTGGTTTCAGGCCAGCATTTTATTTGTAATTTTAAAGATAATGACTCACATTTGCTAAGGCGGGTTTCCATAGGTTCTGACATGCACCAGTAATCTGCCAAGATGATCACACTTTAAATACATTTCTAGACAATGATTGTACTGCTTTATTTGCCAGCCATTCACTAAGGCTGCATATTAAAGCAAGTTAATTATGTTCCTTGTCTTCCCCTAATATGAACCCTGTTCCTATTTAAAGAAAAAGTTCCTTTGGGATTGATATTTTCGTTTTTGGCATTGTTGCATCCTCCACATCCATTGTAGGTTTTCCTTTGATCTTGAGCTTTTTGGAAACGTAGGGCAGGAGTTTAAATTTTCTTCAAAGAATTGAACTAAAATTTGTGTGTTCTTTATCTTAACCTATGTCAGAGGTTCAGTAAAGTTGAGAAACCTGCTGAGTCATTTAATGGTTAATCTTTAGGTTCAAGGTTGCTATAACCAGGGGTGGTATTGGGTCAAACTCCCACTACCTATTAAATGCTCCCAATGGCGTGCACCCCAAGTAGCCTCTGATAACCAAGTCCAGCTCCTGGCCTTCACATGTGGCTTACTGGTGGAACTATTTCTACTGACAGGAGAAGGGGCAAAGGCAGGTTACTGGCACTTTAAAACCAGTCGCTTAGTGCAGATGGGGCTTGTTAGCCATGGTTGGCAGCTCATCTAGGAGAAGGAAATCTCTGATCTCAAACCAACACTGCCTTGCGGCTATACCCACTCATGGGGAAGGCTTCAGGAGTAAACCCCAAGGGAAAAATCCAGAGCTGGAGTCCCTAAGGGAGACCTACATTGAGTTCAATGTTGACTGGCAATTCCTGCAATGCTCCTGGTATTAATCAGGCTCTGCCATTCCTTTGGGTTCATCAGATGCATGGAGAGGGAGAGCTTGCTACATGGTCAACAGCTTGCTCTCCATATCGTACTGCACAGGATTGCGTATCTAGACAGCTAGGATGCAATATCCACGGTCAACTCCAACTGACGGAGGCCCTCACTTCACTTCAGTGTGAGCCTGGAGCACCTGATAAGCTAGTTAACAATGGCAGGTTTCCTTTCTCAAGAAACAGTAATGAGCCAGATAGTATAATGGCCAATGTTAATGATGTTTTTTTATTAACTGAATTTAAATCCTGGAGCCATCATATATTTGACCTTGCTCCTGGATGACAATCCAAACCCATCCAGTAATGTGACCATGGTGTCACTATTTACAGTGTGTAATCATCCACAAAATATATTACAACAGCACCCCTACCCAGAACCTGGTGAATTTACTAAGGGGAGATGTTTAGATTTTCCACCTCCTGCAAATTTCTCCCCAAGTCTCACATCCTGACTTGGGGGGAGAAGCTGTGATATCTTAATTGTTCCTTGATCAAAATGCTGAAGCTTACTAAAAGCACAATGGAGTATTTTCACAGACTGAAGGAATGCTCAGCTCCAGCTTTGCAGGGGTAATTAAGGATGGAAGCCTTGCAACAATCCCTATATAAAAGGTGCTTATTTGTTTTGGATGAAAGAGTTCTCTCATTTTCAGCCCTGTTGTCAATAATTTCCAAAAGCAAATTTTAATTTCAAAAGTTAACAATGCAAAACCATCCTAAATCAATTACTATTCAGTGTCTCTTTGTGAGAGCACAACCTTGCTGCACTATTCTTTGGAATGGAGAGGCTAAATGATTTTACTATTTTGGGCATTGAGAGATTGCAGAAGGAGTTTCTTAAAGATGATACCCCAGGCTTGAAATTAATTTTATGTTTTTAATTTCCTGGGCTTTCCTTGTTTACCATTGGCATAGTCTCAGTTTAATTAAAATTAATTTAATAAGTGCTATATCTGTTTTTCAATTCAGTGAAGTTATCCAGTATCATGACTGATAAAAGTAATATTTAGATTTAGCAGCTACCAGAACTTTGTATATGAACATAATGCATTAAGACTGGGATAACAATGGTCTAATTTTCAGTGGCACAGGAGTCACGACAGGAAATTGTCGGCAGGGCAAGCAGAGAGCATTCTGTTGAAGGGTCCTTAAATTGAAACGTTAACTGTGGTTCTGCCTCCAGAGCTGCTGCCTGATCTGATGAGTGTTTCTAATAGTTTCAGTTTTATTTTTAAATTTCCATCTTTTGCAGTTTATCAATACCTGCAATTTTATCTTTGATTTGGAGAGAACAACAAGAGAGAGAGTCACTGTTGCAAAGTTTTTCTACTCGGCAACCAACTTCCAGCTTTTTGCTTTACTGAAAAGTAGAGTGGGACTCAGTACTAACCAGGAGAATCATGTTCAGAGTACAGTCTCAGGATATCTACACTATAAATTCCAACAAAGAATCTTACATCCTTTAGAGTTCAGCACTAGATAAACTCCTTGGTTTGATATAATTCACCATGATGGACCAGAAATTTCCTTTTAATTGACTGACACATACAACATGCTGGAGGATCTGAATAAGTCAGGCAACATCTGCAGAGGGGAATTAGTGGTCAACATTTTTCACTGAGACCCTTCACCAGAATTGGAAAGGAAGGGGAGGAGCAGAAGCTAGAATAAGAAGGAAAGGGGAGGGGAAGGAGTACAAGCAGGCTGGTGATAGGTGAGACCAGGTGAGGGGGAGGGAAGGATGAAGTAAGAAACTGGAAGATAGGTGGAAGAGGTAAAGCGCTGAAAAAGAAGAAATATAAATAGGAGAGAGTTATGGACCATGGAATCGAGGGAAGGAGGAGGGGAACCAGAGGGTGGTGACGGGCAGATGAGAAAAAAAAGGGTAAAAGGGTAATTAGATTGGAGAATAGAAAAAGAGAGAAGAAGGGAGGGGTGGAGTAATTACCAGAAGGAAAAATGGATGGTCATGCCATCAGGTTGGAGGCTACCCAGATGGACTGTAAGGTGTTGCTCCTCCAACCTGAGTTCAGCCTCATTGTGATAGTAGAGGACGCCATGGACAGACATGTCAGAATGTGAATGGTAATTCGATTTGAACTTCCTTTTACTTTGATATTTATGGGTTAACTCCAAAAAGATTTGATACAAAACTCTTCCCTTCTGTGTCTCCCTTCTGCACTTCCCTGCTTTGTCTTCCTTCTGTGCTTCCATGCCATCTTGCTGCTCTGTGATCTCACCTTGAGGCTGCAGCTCAAACTATAACAAGGCGAGTGAAGATCACCAACTAGAAATGTTAACTCCACTTCTTTTTCCACAGATGCTGCCTGACCTCCAGAATATCAGCAGCATTTGCTATGTCAAGAGAAAAAGACGTAGTGTTTAAAATCAAACCAGAAACAACTATTCTCACCCTTCAACATCATAATAAAATAATAATTGAAACAAAATTACAGGCTTTTTCTGTGGTAAAAGCATTACTGCAGAGCTCTTCATTAACATTATAATCAAGTCTGCTTTAGAAGAACAGCTGAACCAGGTGAAAGCTGCCAAATATAACCCTAACCAGGAAGTCGAGGCTGTCTAATAAATAGATTACAAAGAATTATGAGCTGTCCTCTCTCCAGACTGACTGAAGAATTCAGGTTAGACACAGCTGTTAATGGAACCTTTAAATAGATTCCCAGGATGTTGGTCATGTATAATTTTTGTTCCAACCATAATGAGCAAAGTCTGATTGTTGGCAATTAACATTTTGACTAGCTAACTTTTGGACACACTACCTGGCCAATTGACATAAATCAATAGTTGACGTACGAAACCTTATTAAGTCATCTGGCTTTTTTTTTGCATGAACAAAGTTCAGATGCATACCGGGGTGCATAATATATAGTAACACACACAACATGCTGGAGGAACTCAGCAGATCAGACAGCGTCTGCTAAAGTAAGGCAGGGACCAGCACAGCAACCATCGTCTGAGTGGACAGTCAGAATGGTGATTTTGAGGCTTCAATCAAAGAAAGCAAAGAAAAGAAAAGCTCTAGATTAAGTTGCTTTTTTCCCTTCCTTCTCTATATCTGCTCAGCTATGACAGAGATGCCTAGCAGGATAGTAGAATGCTGCTCTTGTGAGATGTGGGAAGGCAGGAAGACCCCCTGTGTCATTGACGACTACTACTGTGAGAACAGCATCTGGCTGCCGTTTCTAACAATCCATGTTAAGGAGTTGGAGATGGAACTGGATGAACTCCGGATCCCATTCCGGAGGCTAAAGGGTTAATAGATAGGACATATAAAGAGGGAGTTACACCCAAGGTGCAGGACACAGGAAACTGGGTGACAGTCAGGAAAGGGAAAGGGTTTAGGGAGCCAGTGCAGAGTACCCCTATGGCCATCCTCCTCAACAACAGGTATATCACTTTAGACACGGCTGGGGAAAATGATCTACAGAGAAAAGTCACAGTGATTGGGTTTCTGGCACTGAGTTTGCCTCTGTGACACAGAAGGAAAGGGGAAAGAAGAAGAAGGGGGAAGGGGAATGGACAGGAGGTTCTGTGGGCAAGAATAAGATATCTCAGATCCAGTCCTCAGCATTCTTAAGTGGGAGGGGGAACAGCCAAAAGTTGTGGTCCATATAGATACCAATAACATGAGTAGGACGCATGATGAGGTTCTGCTTAGGGAGTTAAGTGCTAAGTTAAATGACGGGACCTCCAGGGTTGTGAGCTCAGGATTGCTACCCATGCCATGTGCTAATGAGGCCTGAAATAGGGAGATAATACAGTTTAATATGAGCCTAAGGAATAGGAGGGAGGGCATAAGATTTTTGGATCACTGGGCTCTCTTCCAGGGAAGGTTGAACCTGTGCAGAAGAGATGGTTTGTACCTGAACTGGTGGTGGTCTAGATTCCTAGTGAGAAGTTTGTTAATGCACACTGTGTGGGTTGAACTAGAGTTGCAGGGGGCTGGGAGCCAGAGTGCCAGAACAGAGCGGAGAGGTTGTGGAGGCACAGGATGGTAAGACCTCAAACTAAGTTAGGAATCAAAAGGTTGAACATGGTGTGACTGATCTACATATATTTCAATGCAAAAAGTATTGTAGAAAAGCTGGATGATAGTACTGAAGATTGGGTAGCTGGTCTACAAACGGAGGCAATGCATAGTGAGGAGAGGCTCCTGATAGGTCAAAATTGCAGTCAACAGGATGAATTGCGGCATAAAAGGTGGACAAAATCAAAAAGAGTGAATGTAGGACTGAAAGTGTTCTGTCTGAATGCACGCAGAATATAGAATAAGGTAAATGAACTTGCAGCACAGTTGCAGACTGGCAAGTATGATGTCGTAAGCATCACTGAATCATGGCTGAAAGAAGATTATAGCTGGTAGCTCAGTGTCCAAGAAAATACGTTGTATTGAAAAGACAGAGGGAGTGGGATTGCTCTGTTGGTAAAAATTGAAATGAAATCATTAGAAAGAGGTGACATAGGGTCAGAACGTGTTGAACCATTGTGGATAGAGCTAAGGAACTGCAAAGGTAAAAATGCCCTAATGAGAGTGGTATACAGACCCCCCCCCCCCTGTGGTGAACTATGTGCCTGTCGGGACACGCCCCTGCTGACTGCTCCTGTGGCTCCTCCCACAGGCCCCTGTATAAAGGAGACCTGCGGCCTGACGCTCGGCCTCAGTCTCCAAGACCTTGTATGATAGACACTCACTCCTGGTTCCTTCTTCCAGTCAATAAAAGCCGATATCTCGCCTACGTCTCAGTGTGAGTTATTGATGGTGCATCACCCCCAAACAGTAGTAAGGATGTGGCCTACAAATAGAAATGGGAGTTAAAAATGCATGCCAATAGGGCAATATTACAGTGGTCATGGGGGACTTCAAAATGCAGGTAGATTGGGAAAATCAGGCTGGTGCTGGATTACAGGATGGGAAATTTCTAGAGTGCCTATGAGATGGCTTTTTAGAGCAGCTTGTGGTTGAGCCACTAGGGGATCAGATATTCTGGACTGGGTGTTGTGCAATGAACCAGAATTAATTAGAGAGCTTAAGATAACAGAATCCTTAGGGGCAAGTGATCATAACATGATTGAATTCAGCCTGAAATTTGAGGAGAATCTAAAGTCAGATATATCAGTATTACAGTGGAGTAAAGGGAATTACAGAGGCATGAGAGAGGAGTTAGCCAGAATTGATTGAAAAGAACACCAGCAGGATTGATACGCAGAGCAGCAATGGCTGAAATTTCTGGAAACAATTCAGAAGGCACAGGATATACACCTCCCAAAGAGGAAGAGATATTCTAAAGGAAAGATGACACAACCATGGCTAATAAGAGAAGTCAACGCCAACAAAAAGCCAAAGAGAAGACATATAATAGAGCAAAAATTAGTGAGAAGCTAGAGGTTTGGGAGACTTTTAAAAACCAACAAGAGGCAACTAAAAAGCATTAAGAAGATAAAGACGGAATACGAAAGTAAGCTAGCCAATAATGTTAAAATTATACCAAAAGTTTCTTCAGAATCATAAGGGGTAAATGAGAGGCAAGAGTGGATATCGAACTACTGGAGAATGATGCTGGACAGTCAACTCATCCTGTTGACTGCAATTTTGACCTATCAAGAGGTAGTAATGGAGACCAACAAAATGGCAGATGAATTGAATAAGTATTTTGCATCAGTGTTCACTGTGGAAGATGGTGTAAGTTCCAGGTGTCAGAGGTCATGAAGTGTGTAAAATTACCATAACTTGAGAGACATTTCTTGGGAACCTGAAAGGTTTGAAGGTAGCTAAGCCACTCCTGTACACTCCAGGGTTCTGAAGGAGGTGGCTAAAGAGATTGTGGAAGCATTAGTAATGATCTTTCAAGAATCACTAAATTCTGGAAAGGTTCCCGAAGACTGGTAAATTTCAAATGTCATTCCACTCTTCAAGAAAGGAGAGAGGCAGTAGAAAGGAAACCACAGGCCAATTTGTTTAACCTCAGTGGTTGGGAAGATGTTGGAGTCAATTGTCAAGGATGACGTGTCAGGGTACTGAGGTGCATGATGAAATAGGTTGTAGTCAGCATGGTTTCCTCAAGTGAAAATCTTGCCCAACAAATCTGTTGGAATTCTTTGACAAAATAACAAGCAGGAAACTGGAGAAGGTTCAAAGGAGGTTCATGTAAATGATTCCAGAATTAAATGGCTTGTCATATGCAGAGCATTTGATGGCTCTGGGCCTGTATATACTAGAATTTAGAAGAATAAGGGGTGACCTCATTGAAAACTATCAAATGGTGAAAGGTCTTGACAGAATGTATGTGGAGAGGGAGTTTCCCATGACGGAATAGTCTAGGACCAGAGGACAAAGCCTCAGAATAGAGGGGTGTCCCTTTAGGATGGGGATGAGGAGGAATTTCTTTAGCCAGAGAGTGGTGAATCTGTGGAATTCTTTGTCACAGGCTGTCATGGAGGCCAAGTCTTCATGTATATTTAAAGCAGAGGTTGATAGATTCTTGATTGGTCAGGACATTGGGGGGATACGGGGAGAAGGCAGGAGACTGGGGCTGAAATGGAAAGTGCATCTCCCTGATGAAATGGTGGAGCAAATTCGATGGGCCAAATATTCCTATATCTTATGGTCTTATGGGAACAAACAGCCAATGGTCCTGATGAAGGCTCTCAGCCCAAAACATCGACCCTTTATTCCTCTCCTCAGAGGCTACCTGACCTGTTGAGTTCCTCCTGCATTTTGTTTGTGATATTCTGTATTTCCAGCAATCTGCAGAATCTCTTTTATTTAAACAGTAATGTTTACTGTATCTGCTGCAGTGTATTAAACACTTCTTTGTGGTGAATTCAGCTGTCCATATACCGTAGAAAACTGTAAAAAAAAAATCCAGTTATCCAAATCCCTTCTGGACAAAATTGCTTCATTTTTGTTAGTTTTGCAAAAATTACCTTGCAATGTTTTTGCAATTCTCTATTGTCCTGAAGACTTTAATTGATTGCTAGCCCAGAGCTCGCCCAGAAGGTAGATGTTACCCTCTCCTCAAGGCTCATCAGGATATTATCAGTAATGAGGGAATTTGGATTTATATAATGCCTTTCCTAGTATCAGTATGTTCCAATGTGATTTACATCTCATGAAATCAGTGTTGTGGAACAGCAGAACAGCAGGCAGATTGTGTACAAGCTTCCACTAATAGTAATATCATCATAGGGACATTATTGGAAAGGACAGGATTAAATTGCACTTAGAAAGAGAGATCAATTTAGAACTGCCAACATGGTTTTGATAAGGTGTAATCCTGTATAACTAATGTGACTGCATTTTTCTAAGTTCTAAGAAAGTGCATTGATAAGATGATGCAATTGGGGTGGACTTCAGTAAGGCCTTTGATAGGTTCCCACATGAGAGTCTGGCTCCAGAAAGCAAGTACCCATATAATCCAAGCAAGTTGATAACTAAATCCAAAATTGGCTTGGTGATAGGAGGCAGAAGGTAATGGTTGAAGCTTGCTATTGCATTGGAAGTCTGTGACCAGTAGCTAGCATACCACAGGGATTAGTAGTGATTTGTACTAACTGTTATTCAAATGTTAATGTAGGGGAATGATTAATAAGTCAATGGCACAGAAATTGGTGATGCTGTTGATGAAGGGAAGAGTAGATTTTGATTTCCATCATGTTAGTTCTGGAATAATTAAACTTTAGAAGAATGGACACTCAGCACTGCATCCTCCCTTGTACATAGTCTATGGAGTGTCTTGTACATCTCCTGGCTGAGACATTAGACTTCCACCAACAGAGCCACAGCTCACATTGGAGATAGTTACGGAGATAATGACATTACTGATAAATACAGAACCTCATTTTATTATTGTCTCAAATCTCCATGTGCACAACTACTAACATTCAGAGAGGGGGACCTTGCCCGTTTTGCATGTGGTTAAAAACGCAAACATGAGGAAATCTGCAGATGCTGGAAATTCAAGCAACACACATAAATTGCTGGTGGAATGCAGCAGGCCAGGCAGCATCAGGTTCTGACGAAGGGTCTCGGCCCAAAACGTCGACTGTACTTCTTCCTAAAGATGCTGCCTGGCCTGTTGCCTGTGGTTATCTCCCTCTGTTCCTTGTATCTTGCTTCCTTAATCTAAGGGCACTTGAATCCTGTTGCATCCCTGATGGTCCCATGGTGTTCAATGCAGGTATATTCTAATTAGTTGCATCACCATCTGGTGTGGAGGGGCCACTGCACAGGATTGGAAAAAGCTGCAGAAAATTGTAAACTGAAACAGCTCCATCATGTGCACTAGCCTCCCAGCATCGACGGCACCTTCATAAGGTGATGCCTTACAAAAAGGCCGTGTCCATCATTAAGGACCCTGTCACCCAGGACATACCCTTTTCTCATTGCTACAATCAAGGAGGAGGTACAGGAACCTAAAGACACACACTCTACGTTTTAGGAACAGATTTTTCCCTTCTGCCATCAGATATCGGAATGGTCAATGAATCCATGAACACGACCTCAGCATTTTTTCCCTCTCTTTTTGCACTACTTATTTAATTTAATTTAATATGTTCTTCTTATTGTATATAATTTATGTATTGCAATGTACTGATGTGCAAGACATATGCCAGTGATAGTAACACTTTCTGATTCAGAGCAAAGGTCAAACTGTCATCTTCTGCACAGAGGGACTTAGTCATCTGTTATGTCTAAGGTATCAGAGGTAATGAGGTTTGGAGTTAATAAGTTCTCTAAAATGAAAATTAATTACTTAAGACTTTCAAACTGGTCCCACAGTTACTGCATTATATATCGGAAAACTCCTTCAACTTACAACATAAATTATGAACTATTTAATTAAAGCAATAACATTGTGCACTAAAGCATTTTTGAAGACACAATTATCAGTCAAGCTTGCATGTAAAGCTAAATGTGCAAATCCTTAAACTGTTTCTTTATTGATTAAACCTTTAATTATATTTGTTGATATTTATAATAGAATATTGCAGAGGATCTCATTCTTAAATGAATTCTGGTGGTATTTTATTGCCGTTTCCATTCTTTTAACTGTTCAGAGCTGATAATTTGGTAAGAGTGGTGATTTTTTATTTGGTATAATTAAAGACATTGCATTAACGCTCAATATATTTGATGGAATAAGTTGTTAGTGTGCATCCTTTGGATAAAAGCTGCAAAACCCTGTTCACTTTCCCCTTTAGCTTGTCTTTGGCTTTACAAGCTTACATATTTTATTTCATGTACATTTTCTCTACACACAGTTCAGACAAGAGCAGAATTCTAGACAACAGATGGAAGAGTAGTTCTGAACAATACATTGCTAACCATTCACAGCATGATCTTACTTTTACCACACAAACTGTAGATTCCTCTAGTACAAAAGGACAGAAAATGCAGAACAGTACAGCAGAGAACCGCGCCTTCAGCCCACAGTCCATGTGGTCCTGATGTCAAATGAAACTACTCCCATCTGCCTTCACATGATCCTTTTTTTTTGTGTGCCATACTCTGCCAGAGTCTCGGCGACCACTTATTTTTTTTTCAAGTGGTTGTCTTGGAGGAAGGATTCTGTGAGTGGTCCCCCACATCCTTCTCACAGCGCAGTGTATTTTTTTAACGAGGCCAAGTTGCGAGCTCGACACTCAACCTGGCACAGATGGAAAGCGTGCCTGGGAGCAGCCTGACTGGATTCGAATTCAGGAACCTTTGCTCTGGAGTCCAGCGCTGATGTCACTACGCCGCCAGCCGATGGTCCATATAGAGTCATAGAAAAGTACAGCACAGAACCAGAAACTTTAGCCCATCTACTCAGTGCCAAACCATTTAAACTGCCTACTTCCATCAACCTGGGACTATAGACCTCCTTACCCCTAGAATCCATGTACTTATCCAAACGCCTTTAACAGTTGAAATCGAACTTGCATGCACCATTTATGCTGACAGTTCTCATAACTCTAAGCGAACAAATTTCTCCCTATGTTCCCCTTAAACTTTTCACCTTTCACCCTTAACCCATGACCTCTGGTTGTAGTTGCACTTAACCTCAGAGGGAAAATGCCTTCTTGCACTTACTCTATCTATATCCTTCATAATTTTGTATGCCACTAACAAATCTCTTCTTTATCTTCTACATTCCAAGGAATATGGTCCTAAACTATTCAATCGTTCCTTATAACTCAGGCCCTACATATCTCTCCATTCTCTTCACATTCACATATCTGTCTAATTCCCTTTTAAATGCAACTGCATTCCACCACTACCCCACCAGCATGTTCAAGATACCCATCACTTTCTGTGTAAGAAATTTGCCCCATACATCTTCCTTAAACTTTCCCCCTCCCACCTTAAAGCTATTTGACATTTCTACCCTGGGAAAGAGACTATCTACCCTATCTCTGTTTCTATCATTTTATAAAATAAACTTTAATCAGCTAAACATCCTACGAGCATAAGCTCTTACACAACAGTCTTTCCTTCACTTGGGGCAATAACATCACATGTGTTTTGGGCCAGTATATGCCTGATGATATCAAAGTGGGTGGCAGTGCAGATTGTGAGGAGTACCCTCGATCCAAAAGGGCCTTGGAGTTCAGTCATTGAGAAATATATTTTTGGTATTAAGGGAAATCAGTAGTTTAAGGATTAATGCGGGAAAGTGGATGCCTGGGTGAAAGATCAGCCATATTCTTAGAACACAGAGTAAGAGAAAGATCTTCAGGTTGTATAATGTATACATTCTCTGATATTAACTGGAACCACTGGACTCTTCAGCACAGTATGGGCCATTCAGCCACTGATGGTGTGCCAACCTTTTAACCTGCTCCAAAATGAATCTAACACTTTCCATGTCCTGCAAGGCCATCATTTTTTCTATCATCCAAGTGCCTATCTAACAGCTTCTTAAATGTCCCTCATGTATCTCCTTCTACCCATGGCTGTGCATGCCATGCACCTACCAATCTCTGTGTTTAAAAAAAATGCTTTGTTAGATAAATCAGAACATCATCAGCAAGATCTCAAGAATACCAGAAAAATTGACATGTAAATTTGACCTAGGAGGGTTACAACTCCCAAATTTTAAGAATTATTATAAAGCAAATCAACTTAGATTTATTGCATCTTTTTTTGATGAAGATAAACCGCATGGATTAGAATAGAGTTAGATAAGATAGGAGAAAATATACCAGAAGATTTTATGTATAAATGGGAATCCAGATGGATACAGGAAAAGAAAGAATCTCTTACATTAAAACATTTGATTGATTTATGGAATAAGATCAATGTTGATGATGAGATAAAGAAATCTTTATTAGCAAAGAGACCCCTAATTCAAAATAGACTCATTCCTTTTACAATGGATAACCAACTTTTATATAAAACTGGTTTCAAAAAGGGATTAGATATAGATGTGACTGTTTTGAAGGAGGTAAATTGATGTCATTTGATCAACTAAAGAATAAATATCAAATATCAAATAACGCTCTTTTCTGTTATTTCCAATTAAGGGCTTACTTGAGAGATAAACTGGGTCAAACAATGTTAATGCCGAAGCCTTGTGAAATAGAAATTTTAATTCAAAAAGGTAAAATTAAAAAATGTACTTCCTGTATGTACAATTTGATTCAAAAACAGACAATTAAACAAGGAATTCATAAGTCAAGACAAAAATGGGAAACTGATTTGAATATTAAAATTGATGAAACAAGTTGGTCAGGACTATGCCTTGACAGTATAACAAATACAATAAATTTCCAGCTTAGACTAGTACAATATAATTTTTTTACATCAATTATATATTACACCACAAAAAAATAAATAGATTAAACCCAAATTTATCTGACCAATGTTTCCGATGTAATCAAGAAATTGGTACTTTTTTACATTCTACTTGGTCTTGTTTTAAAATTCAACCTTTTTGGATAAATTTAAGAGTTTTATTGGAAAAAATCATTGGAATACAACTTTCACATAACCCAATATTATTTTTGCTAGGTGATATTGAAGGGATAAAACCAAAACTTAAATTGAACAAATATCAGAAAAAATTTATAAAAATTGCATTGGCAGTAGCCAAAAAGGCTATTGCAGTTACTTGGAAATCAGATTCATACTTAACTATGGACCATTGGAATAATGAAATTTTTAGCTGCATTCCACTTGAAAAAATTACTTATAATTTTGATATATTTTTGAAAATTTGGCATCCTTATTTACAAAAGATAGGATTAAGTATATAGGCCCTTTGAAGGTAAAGTTATTAGCCATTTGGGGAAAGAAATAAATATATATATTAAAGTTATTTTCAGTTCCATGGAGCATGTGGATATCTTCCGATATTCTTTCTTTTTTCTTTTTTTTTCTTCTTTTTTTCAGATGGGGATGTTAAGGGGGGAAGGGTTAAGGGGTGGGGGAAGCGCTGATATTATACTCTATTTTTCTATTATACTATTCATTCTTTGTAATTATCTTAAAAATTGAATTAATTTTTTTTTTTAAAAATCGCTGACATCCCATTATACATTTCTCCAATCACCCTAAAATTATGCTCTCTTAGCTAGGAGAATGTCTCTGGCTGTTCAGTCTATCTATGCCTCATATTATCTTCTACACATCAATCAAGGCACTTTGCATCCTCCTTTACTTCAAAGAGAAAAGCCCTAGCTTGGTCAAACTATCCTCAAAGGATTTGTCTCTAGCGAAATCAGCACCGTGGTAAGTCTTCTCTGCACCTTCTCTAAAGATGCATTCTTCCTATGATGAGGCGAATAATGTTCTTATTAGCTGGTGGAGCAAGAGCACGAGAACATAAGAACGTTAGAAGTAGGAGTAGGAGTCAGCCATCTGGCCCGTCGTGCCTCCTCCATCATTCAATAAAGTCATGGCTGATCTGGCCATGGACTCACCTCCACCTACCTGCCGTTTCTCCATAACCCTTAATTCCCCTACTGTGCAAGAATCTATCCAACCAACCTTATCTTAAATATATTTACTGAGGTAGCCTCCACTGCTTCACTGGGCAGAGAATTCCACAGATTCACCACTCTTTGGGAAAAGCACTTCCTCCTTATCTCTGTATTAAATATACTCCTCCAAAATCTTGAGGCTGCGTCTCCTAGTTCTATTCTCACCTACCAGTGGAAACAATTTTCCTGCCTCGATCGTAACTATCCGTTTCATAATTTTATATGTTTCCATAAAATCTCCTCTCGTTCTTCTGAATTCCAGTGAATGCAGTCCCAGGCGACTCAATCTCTCCTCATAGTCTAATCTCTTCATCACTGGAATCAACCCGGTGAAAGCCAACATTCCATTTGCCTTTTTGATAGACTGCAGCACCTGCAAACCAACCTTTTGTGATTCATGCACAAGCGCTCTCAAGTCCCTCTGCACAGAAGCATGCTTCAATTTTTAATATTTAAATTATAACCTGCTCTTTCATTTTTCCGTCCAAAGTAGATGACCTTGCAATTTCCAACATTGTACTCCACCTGCCAGACTCTTGCCCATTTGCTTAACCTATCGAGATCCCTCTGCAGACTCTTCGTATCTCTGCACAATTTGCTTTTCCACTCAATTTATTATCTTCAGTAAACTTAGAAACACTACATACAGTCCCAGATCGTTAGTGTATATCGTGAACAGTTACGGGCCTGAACCCTGTGGCACACAGCTCACTACTGATTGCCAACCAGAGAAACACCCTTGTATCCCAACTCTCTGCTTTCTATTGGTTAGTTAATCCTCTATCTATGCTAATACATCATGCCCAACTCTATGCATTCTTATCTTATGGATATGACTTTTATGCAGGACCTTATCGCATGCCTTCTAGAAATCCAAATAAATAACATCCATCTGTTCCCCTATATCCACTGCGCTCATTATATCCTCGAAGATCTGCAGTGAGTTTGTTAAGCAGGACCAGCCTTTACTGAATCCATGCTGCATCTGCCTGATGGATCCATTTCTTTCCAGATGCCTCACTATTTCTTCTTTAATGATAGATTCAAACATTTTCCCAAAAACAAATGTTAAACCTATAGTTACCTGCCTTTTTCTTACATCCTTTTTTGAACAGTGGCATCATATTCATTGTCTTCCAATCCACCAGAACCTGCCCAGAGTCCAGAGAACTTTGGTAAAATATCACCAAAGCTTCTACTATAACTTCTGCCATTTCTTTCAGTACCCTGGGATGCATTCCATCTGGACCAGGGGACTTATCTATCTTAAGGCCCACAAGTTTGCTCAGCACTACCTCTTCAGTGATAGCAATTGTATTGAAATCTTCACCTCCCATCACATTCATAACATCTCTCTTTGGCATGTCAGATGTGTCCTCCACTGTGAAAACCAACACAAAATAGTCAAAGCCTCGGCTATTTTCTCATTACCCAATATCAATTCTCTTTTCTCGTTCTCCAAGGGACCTACATTCACTTTAGCCACCCTTTATTCTTTATATTATTATAAAAACTTTTACTATCATTTTTATATTTTGTGCTAGTTTATTTTCATAATCTAGCTTCCCTTTCTTTATTACTCACATAGTGGTTCTTTCTGGCTTTTTAAAGTTTTCCCAATCTTCCAATTTCCCGTTACTCTTGGCAACTTGTTATGCATGGGCTTTTAGTTTGATGCTTCTTTTATTTCCTTAGTTATCCGAGGCTCGCTCTCCCCACCCTTTCTGTCCTTGCTTTTAACTGGAATACCCTTTTGTTGAGCACTGTGAAAAATCTCTTTGAAAGTCTTCCACTGTTCCTCAACTGTCCCACCATATAGTCTGTGTTCCCAGTCTACACTAGCCAAATCCTCCCTCATCCCATTGTAGTTCCCATTGTTTAGGCATAATACACTGGTTTTAGATTGCACCCTCCATTTCTACGAGAAGCTCAAGCATACTGTGATCATTCTTTCCTAACTACAAGATCACTAATGTTACCTGTCTCATTGCACACCAGATCTAAGATAACACATTCTCTTGTAGGTTCAGTAACAGACTATTCAAGAAAGCTATCACGGACGTATTATATGAAGTCTCCTTCAAGACTGCATCGTCCAACTTGATTCACCCAATCTATGTGCAAGTTAAAGTCTCCCATGATAATTGCTGTTCCATTCTTACATGCCTCAGTAATGTTATTATTCAATGGCTGATAGACAATTCCCACCTGTGATTTTTTCCCTGTTATATATATTCCCAATCTTTAGCCAGATGGATTTAACATTCTGCTCGTTAGATCTTAAATCGTCTCTCATATTGTCAAATTGTCTCCTATTTCATATGCTTCTAAAATTTGCTGTAATGTAACCATCTGGGTATGTATAGGGCTCATGGATGTTAGAGAGGGAGGGATCCCTGAGACCAGACAACTGTTTAACACTGAGTCCAGTCATGATGAGGGCAGCACGGGTGTGTAGCGGCTAGCGTAACATTTTACAGCACCAGTAACTTGTGCCCATTTCCGCCGCTGTTGTAAGGAGTTTGTATGTTCTCTCTGATACTGTGGCTGATTCCTCCCACATTCCAATGTTGTAAAGGTTAGTAAGTTAATTGGTTCCATGTGTAATTAGCTGATGTGGGCTCATTGGTCCTGAATGGCCTGTAACCATGCTGAATCTTTAAATAAATAACTACAAGTGACAACAAACTGCAATATAAAATAAACACGAGAGCTTCTGCAGATGCTGGAAGTACAGAGTAACACACCTAAAATACTGGAGGAACTCAGCAGGTCAGGCAGCATCTATTGAGGGGAATAAAGAGTCAACATTTTGGGCTGAGATCCTTCATCAGGACCAGAAAGGAAGGGGGGAAGAAGCCACAAAAAGAAGGCAGGGGAAGGGAAGGAGTACAAGCTACAAGGTAATAGGTAAAGCCAGGTGAGCAGGAAAGTAGGTGGGGAGGGGAGGGGGGATAAAGTGAGAAGCTGGAGAGTGATAGGTGGAAGAGGTAAAGAGCTGGAGAAGGAGGAATCTGATAGGACAGGGAGTGTACCGTGGGAGAAAGGGAGAGAGGAGGAACACCAGAGGGAAGTTATAGGCTGGTGAAAAAAAGAAGTAAGGGGGAGCCAGAATGTAGAACGGAAAAGGAAAAGGAGGAGGAGAGGAGAAATTAAGTGGAAGTTGGAGAAATCGATGTTCGTGCCATCAGGTTGGATGCTCCCCAAATGGAATAAGAGGTATTGCTCCTCTAACCTGAAGAGTGGCCTCACTGTGGCAGAAGAGGAGGCCATGGACTGACACATCAGAATGGGAATCGGGATAGGAATTGAAATCATTGACCACCAGGAAATCCTGAGTGTTGCAATGGAGCGAAGGTGTTCGACACCGAGGTCCCCCAATCTATACCATGTCTCACCGAAGTAGAGGAGACCTAACTGGGAGCTCAAGATGCAGTCGACGATCCCAACAGATTCATAGGTGATTGGTTGCCTCACCTGGAAGGACAGTTTGGGGACCTGAATGGAGGAGAATGAGCAGGTGTAGCTCTTCTTCTGCTTGCAGAGTTAAGTGCCGGGATTAGTGGGTGGGAGGTGGGGGAGGGGGAAGAGGCGGAAAATAAAAGGACGAGGGAATCACGCAGAGAACAAGCCATGCAGAAAGTAAAGGGTGTGGAGTGGGGTTAAAGAGTTTGGTTGTAGGATCAATGTTACTGTTGAATAAAATATAATCCATGGACAGATCACCACTTACTAATTATTGCCAAACATTTGTACTGAAGAACAAATAAGAGAAATTAAACACAAGAGATTCTGCAGATCCAGATCCAGAGCAACACATACAAAATGCTGGAGGAATTCAGCGTGTCAGAGAAATTTAAGAGTGCTCATTCTTAAAAGGACTGCTCCTCCCTTCAGTAAGTGCTTGAACATGTTTTCTGCCAGAATGTTTTATCATGGTCACCTCCTGTAACCAAAATATAATTAGTTGTCTATTTCAACATGTAACACAGCTGCATTTGTATATGCTAATATTCAAGTGGATTATTTCATCAAATTCCATAGCTGTGACTGAAATATTTTGCATTAAACCAATATAAATTTTTACATTTAAAAAGTATGCATTGAATACAGTTTGCTGTGATATTATTTGGAACAGTACATCGACTCTTATTAATCATGATTTATTTTTGACATTAGAAATACCTAAGGCTTTCTTTTAACTATCCCGCCCAGTTCACTCCCCTGATAGTTTATTTGCTAAGGCATAAATTCAAGTTGTGCCATGTTGACCAAAAGATCAAAGATTACTGTTCCAGTCAATGCTGACTTAACCACTCACGCAGAGCAGTGTAGGAACAGTGATTGACAGTGCCCTTAAGGCTTGGGAGGTTTTCGTGCTTGATCTTGAAACATTGACATTTGATGAGAAAAGCACGTGTGACCGTGTTTATATGCACATTGGACCAGTTGTGGTGACCCTCCCCACCACTGCAATCGGATAGCACTTCAGACGACAGATTGCTGGTAGCAGCCCAGAGGGCACCATGCACCTGTGAAATCAGAGGAGAGTGCAGATAAAAAAACTCCTGTGGTTAATCAGTAACTGTGAAAATATTATCACTTGCTTTTTTTAAATCCTAGATTAATCATCCTAATTATACCTGTACTTTCTGTCTAGCACTGAAATCATTAAACAGGAAAATTATCATTTTCAAATTAATCACCACATAACTTTAATTTGCAAATTCCGTGCACTTTCATCCACTGTGTTAAAAAATTAATACCTCAAACTCATAAACAATAATTTCACAAATTATTTTAACATATGGATTCCCATTACAGGAAGGATGTGGCAGCTTTAGAGAGGGTGCAGTGAAGATATATCAGATGCTATCTGCTAATAGAACATGTCTTATGAGGATATTTATATTTATTGAAATACAGCACAGAATAGGCCCTTCTAGCCCTTTGAGTTGCACCGCCCAGCAATTCCCTGATTTAACCCTAGCCTAATCATGGGACAATTTACAATGACCAATTACACTGGTAACATCAAAACAGCAAGCTGTTGGTCTCCTCTGTCATTGTGGCAGGAGTGATAGTTCTCTTTTTCACTAGTGAGAGAGGGAGAGAGAGTCTGTCTGAGATGTTGAAGTGTTGTGATAGACAATAGTTTTTGATGGACTCTAGATCATGGTCTCTGGATGCTTTGCTGTTGCTTGGGCATGATGTGGTAGGAGGTTGATACATTTTGTTGGAGCAAGCAGGGGGAGGGTCGATGCTTTCCCTGCTGCCTATGTGTGGGAGGTGGACGAGTCTTTGGGATTCTAATGTTTGCTGTCGTTCTTTGGTGTTTTTCTTCTCTGATTTGTGGATGTCTGCAAAGAGTAGAAATTTCAGGTTGTATGCTGTATACATTCTCTGATATTAAACTGGACCTTTGAACCCGGAGGAAACCCACGCGGCCACGGGGAGAAAGTACAAGCTCTTTACAGGCAGTCTGGGAATTGAACCCGGTTCGCTGGTACTGTAAAGCTTTGTGCAAACCGCTATGCCATTGAGCCACACTATAGATTGAGGGAGCAAGGGCTTTTCTTGTTAGAGTAAAGGAGGATGAGAAACGATTTGATAGAGGTGTATAAGATGAGAAGAGTGAGCAGCCAGAGACTTTGGCTAATATGAAGGGCATAACCTATCTTAGGAAACTATAGGAGGGTTGTCAGAGGTAGGGATTCTACACATTCAGTGGTAGCTGTGTGAAATGTGTTTCCAGAAGTGGTGGTAGAGGCAGATATATTAGAGACATTTAAGAGACTCTTGGATAGGCACATGGATGATAGGAAAATAGAGGGCAATATTAGATTAGATTCATCTTAGCGTAGGTTAAAGAGTTGGCACTACATTGTGGGTTGAAGGGCCTGTACTGCTCTACTTTCTGTTTAGTTCTAATAGTCAGAATCAGATTTATTATTACTGACTTAGATGATGCAAAATATGTTACTTGTGTCAGTGGTACAGTGCATTGTATATTTAAAATTTCTATTTTAGATTGAAATTTTCCAATCTTGTATGTGTAATCTTAAAGTGAAACCTAGACCTTTTCTTGAAAGTGAAAATGCATAGGGTCTTACGCTCTCCGTAAGTGAACAGGAGAAACTAATCTTTCTGAGAGAAACCCAAGAACTCTTTTTTAGTTCCTGCCTAGAATTGATTTCCTATTGAGTCAAATATACTTCTGATGTCTCTGTATTTTTTTTTGTAAATCTTGCTATTTCCCTTTTAAAGTCCTTTTAGGAGTCAGAAAGATGACCTAATCTTTGTTGGTGGATAATATTTTAGTTTGGCTTTTTTTAAAAACAGTAACTTAAACTGAGAGAGATCCACAGTTGTTCTGGAAATCTATTGGTCAATTTTCAAATGTGGATGACTTAGAGCTGATTGTCTTTTTGGCTGCTTTTTTGACATCCCATTCGCTATTCACGTTTTTGAAGATTATTGAATGGAAGAGGAAATAAAATTCTAAACCTGAACAGATGGAATATTTCACTTGGGTCATGCTTCACAGCACAAAAGCCTCTCTGGAAAGCTCTGTGCTGTTTATTACATGCAGTTAACAAAAGGTAACCACACAGAAATGGTAATATGTATTATTGCCACCCTAGGAGCAATCTAATAAGTATTTATGTGTATCTATTTAGTTCTATTTGTAGTTAAAAGAGCCACCTCCATTATGTTTACAGCAATGTGCATTGGTTTTAAAATAGCACTTAGCAAATGCACAGTCAAAAGCTGCATTAAGCAAAAGGCATAGCTGTATGAAATGCTATCTTTCCTTCAGCATTCTTCAGGATTTGTGGAGCAGCTTGATTCAAGTTCAAGTTTATTGCCATCCAATTGTACAATCTTGCCAAATGAAACAATGTTCCTCTGGACCAAGGTGCACAACATAGAACATATAACCCCACACAGATGATATTGTGTGTAAACACCACAGTATTATCACAAATAAATTAACAAATAGACTAGAGATCATGGGTTAAGGGGGAAAGGTGAAAAGTTTAAGGGGAACATGAGATGAAACTTGAACGAGTTGCCATTGCAAGTAGTGCATGCAAGTTTGATTTCAACATTTAAGAGACGTTTGGATAGGTACATGGATAGTAGGGGTATGGGGGTGCTAAGGTTCTGGTACAGGTCAATGGGAGTAGGAAGTTTAAATGCAAGGACTAAATGGGCCAGAGGGCCTGTTCTGTATTGTACGTTTCTCTGACTCTATGACTGTATGAATAATAAGGTGCATTTACGACCCGTTAAAAATGTAAACCGTATAATGCCACCGGCGCTTAGACTCAAGACCCAAGATTATTAATTGTCATCCTTCGGTACACAAGTGTGAGGGAGAATAAAATGATTCTTTCTCCAAATCCCAGCTCCGCAGCAACCTTCATTCTCCCCATGTGCCGCCGCTTTACACTTACACTCCACACCTCATACCTACACTGTCGCGCTGTTTTCATCTGCCCCGAGATGCCCTAAGATGAGATTATACTGTGCACATAGTCTGATTGTCTGTATATAAAGTGACATTATATCTGAACACAAGATGACTCTGACAGGAAATGATAAAGTGACAAAGTGCCTCATGGCAAGAGGAACTCGTCTGGGTAGCATCAGGGCATGTGAAAACACAGCAGGAGAGTGACTATCAGAATAAGTAGTTAAATGTATGCTGCCGTCGGAAGAAAGCTCCCTCTCTCTCTCTGTCTCTCTATCCCCTCTCTCACTCTCACTCTCCCTCCCTCTCTGTCTCTCTATCCCCTCTCTCACTCTCACTCTCCCTCTCTCTCTGTCTCTCTATCCCCTCTCTCACTCTCACTCTCCCTCCCTCTCTGTCTCTCTCTCCCTCTCGCTCTCTCTCTCTCTCTCTCACTTTCTCTCTCTCCCTCTCTCTGTCTCCCTCTCTCTCTCTCTCTCTCTCTCTCACTCTCTCTTCCTCTGTCTCTGTCTCCCTCTTTCTCTCTCTCCCTCTGTCTCTCTCTCTCTCACTCTCTCTCACTCCCTCTCACTCCCTCTCTCTCTCACTTTCTTTCTCTCTCTCCCTCTCTGTCTCTCTCCCCACTCTCACTCTCACTCTCCCTCCCTCTGTGTCGCTCTCTCCCTCTCTCTCTCTCACTCTCTCTCACTCCCTCTCTCCCTCTCTCACTTTCTTTCTCTCTCTCCCTCTCTGTCTCTCTCCCCACTCTCTCACTCTCCCTCCCTCTGTGTCCCTCTCTCTCTCTCTCTCTCTCTCCCTTTCTGTCTCTGTCTCCCTCACTCTCTCTCTCTCTCTCTCACACACACTCTCTCTCCCTCTCTCTGTCTGTCTCCCTCTTTCTCTGTCTCTCTCTCCCTCTCTGTCTCTTTCTCCCTCTCTCTCTCTCACTCTCTCTCTCTCAGTCTCTCTCTCTCTCTCTCACACTGTCTCTTCTCTCAGCTTTGCTATTGCTTGCGTGGGGAGGTGGGGAGGTCAGTGCTTTTGCTGGGGCAAGTCGGGTGAGGTGGAGGGGGAGGGTTGATGCTTTTGCTGTTGCTTGTGTGTGGGAGGGGGAGGGCTGTGGGGCTCTAACATTTCTGTCATTCATTCTTTGGGAATTTTTCTGTTTTGTGGATATCTGTGAAGAGTAAGAATTTCAAGTTGTATACTGTATGCATTGTCTGATATTAAATGGAACTACTGAACCATTGAGTACTACTATGAAACCCTTGAAAGTGAGTCTGTAGATTGGGGAGCAGAGTTGAGTGAAGTTATCCTTACTGGTTCAGGAGCCTGATGGTTTGTAGGATAATAAGATCATAAGATACAGGAGCAGAATTAGGCCATTTGGCCCATCAAGTCTGCTCTGCCATTCAATCATGGCCAATCCTTTTCTCCCCCTCCTCAGCTCCACTCCCCGGGCTTCTCCCTGTAACCTTTGATGCCGTGTCTAGTCAAGAACTGTTTCTGAACCTGGTGATGTGGGATATAGGCTCTTGTACCTCCTGCCTGATGGCAGCAGTGAGAAGAGAGCATGCCTTGGGTGGTGAGGGTCTTTGATGATTGATACTCTTTCTTGTGACACTGCTTCTTGTAGATGTGCTCAATTGGATAGTCCGATATATCAATTATTTAACTGACTAGGCCCATCATAATCAATCACAATTATCTTTGTCATTGTCAAAGGTTCAAAATTCATTTAATATTGATGAAGAATGCAACTTTCTGTGAATGCCGTTGACCTGATGTATTCATGGGAAGTGCAAGCTCGTCTATTTTCTTCTGATTCAGTGTCGCATAAACAATATAGAACATTTTTCCCATGGACTGGTTTGTAAGTTTTTTAAATAATGTACCAGTCAGCAAGAGGGATGGGGACTCCGAGAATGCACAAAGTCCTGCAGTCACTTGCTTAAAAGTCATCACAGAAAAAGCCGGAGCCTTTTAAAACCAAGACCAACTGAGAAACTTTGGTTTCTGTTTGTTACTGTTCACCACATGTCCACGTTTCATGACTGAAAGATAAGATTAGCTTTATTTGTCAAATGTACTTCAAAATAGCTTGTTCGATTTTCCCTTTTGCTAGAAATAAAAAATTTGGCTGGAAAGTGTTGAATCTGTGGAATTTGCTGCCACGGGCGGCTGTGGAGGCCAAGTCATTTGGGTATATTTAAGGCAGAGGTTGATAGATCCTTGATTGGTCAGGACATGAAGTGATACAGGGAGAAGGCAAGAGATTGGGGATGAGAGGAAAATAGATCAGCCATGATGAAATGGCAGATAAAATACAATAGGCCAGACGGTCTAGTTCTGCTCCTATATCTTATGGTCTAATAGAAACATGCAGAGAAATACTCTGATTGCACAAAATCAAATCATCAAGGATTGTTCTGGGCAGTCCACAAATGTCACTACATCATCCCCGCAACTTACTAGCACTAATTGTACATCTTTGGAATGTGGGAGGAAATCAGAGCCCCCAGAAGAAACCCATACAGTCAAAGGAATAATGTACAAACTCTTTACAGACAGCACCGGGAGTGAACCATGATCAAGGATTATGTTATGCACTGTAAAGCAATCGCTCTAACTGATACACTATTGTGCCACCGAAGTTTAGCTTTAGTAAAACTCTATTTCCCAATAATGCAACACTAAGTAAACCACTCCGGATTCGGTGCACAGGGTATGAAAGTACTGTTACAATGGCTAAATCTAGCTTTCATTTAGACTGTAAGACATACCGTAGGAGCAGAATAGGCCATTTGGCCTATCATATCTGCTCTTCATCTCAACATAGCTGATTTAAATATTATTATTCTCAATCCCAATCTCTCGTCTACTCCTTATAACCTTTGATGCCCTGAATAATCCTGGTAATCAACCCCACAGATTCACTTTCCTTGGCAAAAGAAAATCCTCCACATCTCTATCCTCAATGGACATCCCTCTATTCTGAGGCTGTGCCCTCCGGTCCTAGACTCCCCCAGTGTACGAAACATCCTCTCCATATCCACTCTATATAGGGCTTTCAATATTCAATAGGTTTTAATGAGATCCCCCCTCATTCCTCTTAACTCTGGCAAGCACAGGCCCAGAGCCATCAAGTGCTCCTCATCTGTTAACCCTTTCATTCCTGGCACTGTTTTCGTCAACCTCCTCTGACCATCTCTAATGCCAGTGTTGCAACTGATATCATTGTTAAAATTACTTCATTATCCTAATTGAAGAATCTTAACCATTTCAGGAAAAAAAACATTACCAATCCATTGCCTTATTGTTTAATGTCCCCTGCACATGCCAGTACTGTACAGCTTTGTGGGCTACAAGGAAAACGTGGCCCAGCGAATTGTCAGGATGGAGCTCCCAGGACTGCCAGGACCCACTGCCGTCCTGCAAAAGGTTCAGGACACTAAAAGCCAGAACAAACAGACTGAGGAACAGCTTCTACCCCAGAGCTGTGGCCTCCATCACACCACTCCCACAGAACAATGACTGAAACTGTGAGCACACACAAGGACTCAAATACTCGCAGTAATGGCACTTTGTGCATTACTGTGATATTCTTATGCTGCTGCAACTTATAATACTGTTTTTCTATTACTGTCTTGTTTTTATCTACCGGTTTATTTAATTGCCTGAGAGGAAGCTAAACAGAGTTTCATTGTATCTATGTATAATGACAATAAAGATCAAGATAAAGTCTCCCTGCCATTCTAGCTACACTACAGGATATTATGGGTCAACCAAATGCACAGAGGAAAATGGAGGCCAAAGCTGTAAATGGACTGATTGACGAGCAGATTGCTTTACTTCTCACTTTGTTTGAGGATTTATTCCGAGTCACCAGCTACAATCTCCCAGTTTAGAGCTTTCATTTGCTGTAGGCTTGGTTCAGTCTGTTATCGAAGCACTCTCAGCAAAACAGAGAGAGAAATCATGGAGAGAAATTCAGGCAAGAGCTAGGGACCTGTGCGTCAAGGCCGGTATACAGAGCAGACCACATGAAAGGAACAGGCCCAGCCACCCCGCCGCCTACATGATTTTGTTATTGAGGCCCAAACTGAATGCACACCTGTCACATCCTCTGACGACCTTTGTAAGCACTGTTTCTATCCGGTTATAGACAGACTTCTGACTGAAATGAAAAGACGGTTCTCAATTGGGGGTGTTCTGACTGGAGTCTCAGCATTGAGTCCTAAACACAAGCTCTTCCTAGACAAGAACTGCCTTTGGCCAATGGCCCAATACTATGGACTAACTGAAGTGAACCTGACTGCAGAGCTCTAATGAGACCCTACTGCAATGCATTTATAGATTTATACAAATTAATCTGCATATCACTGACTCTGCCTGTGACATCTGCCTCATGCGAATGGAGTTTCTCTTGCCTCAGATGTCTCAAAAACTGCCTAAGGAATAGCAGTGGCGATGCTCGGAACAGCAACTTGGCCCTGTTGGCCATAAACAGCCAGAGGACCAAGGCACTTGACATCCAGAAAATCACTGATGCTTTTGCCACCAAATCACAACAACAGACGGATTGTGCTTTTCTGAAAATATCAATAGTGAGTGCAGTTGATTTTTTAAAAATTTGGGCCTAGACTAATGCTGATTATAATTATTATTTTGTGGTGGATATCCCATAGTCCTTATGTTTCCTGCAAATCCTAAAATATTACACTTACTGCTATTAAACCTACTGGTTTTGCTTAGGCTTCCAAGCGGTGATACTGTTGATTTTTGTTTTAAATTCAGTAACCGAATTATTTGAGGTATTGCATGATCAGAGTATGATTTGTCCAACTCCTGGTAAACCCTTGCATCTGTTGTTTGCCTTATTTGACTTTAATAACTGTGTATCTTTTGGCATTGTCTGTCTATGTAATGCGACTAGCAGTGAATATTGTGGGTTAGTGTTGTGCTTTTCAGTTCAAAATCACGCATTTGACGCTGATTGTGGGATTGGTGTGTGATTTGTGTTGTGCGCTGTGGGTCAGATGCTCTGTCGGTTTGTTTGTTTATGCTTTGTGTAGCCCAGGTTGTCTCCGATGCTGTTGACACTGTCACAGTTCACTTCTATATTAGATCATCAATTGCTGTTGCTTGTGAATCAACAGAGGCATTTATAGTAGGCACATAATGCTTGAAACTGACTTTTGAACGCCACGCATCTGGCCTTGCGAATGCATATTACCATACAGTACATTCCTCAGCACCATCACTGAATAATTCAGCCCCACTGCAGCACCAGCAAGAAAAAGCCTCTGGCGCCGCCAGTGCTTTGCACCTTATTGCCTACTTTCACTGTACTTCCTCTCTGCTCTCCCCTCCATTGGGCAGAAGATAGCAATCCTAAATGTGCGTAACTCCAGGCTCAAGGTCAGCTTCTATCCTGCTTTATAATGCTTCTGAGCAGACATCATGTTCAATAAGGTGGACACTTGAACTCACAATCAACCTCATCATATCCTTGAACCTTATTGTCTATCTGCACTGTCGCTGTAATACTTTATGCTGCTCTCTGTTATTGATTTACCTTTGTCCTACCTCAATGCATCGTTGTAATTAATTGATCCGTGTGTGTGGTGCGAGACAAGTTTTTCACTGTACGTCCGTCAATAATTCTGGGTGCCACAGTAGCATAGCGGTTAGCATGATGCTATTAAAATTTGGGGCATCGGAGTATGGAGTTCAGTTCTGACGTCCTACGTAAGCAAGTTTGTATGTCAGATTCATGGAAAAGTACAGCACATGTACAGATCCTTCAGTCCATCTAGCCCATGGCAAACCATTTAAAGTGCCTGCACCAGGACCATAGCCCTCCATACCCCTAACATCCATGTACCTATCCAAACTCCTCATAAACATTGAAATCGCTCTTGCATGCACCACGTGCACTGGCAGCTCATTCCACACTCTCTCCATGCTCTGAGTGAAGAGGATTTCCCTCATGTCCCCCTTAAACTTTTCACCTTTCACCTATGACCCCTAGTTGTAGTCCCACCCAACCTCAGTGGAGAAAGCCTGCTCACATTTACCCTATCCATACCCCTCATAATTTTGTGTGTCTCTATTAATTCTTTGCTCAATCTTCGAGATCCCAGAGAATGAAGTCTCATGTTGTATGTGCATTCCCTCTGGGTGCTCTGGACTCCTCCCACAGTCCAGCTAGTAGGTTAGTTAGTCATTGTAATTGTCCTGTGATTAGGCTAGGGTTAAATTGATGGGTTAGCCAGCCGGTGCTGAAGTGGCATCTGCACCAGACTTCGAAGTGAATAGTTTCAGGTTCAAACCCAGCTGGCTCCTTGTTCCCTTTCCACCCCATGCTAGATTAAGCAAGGAGGTAGCAACTCGGGCTCATAAAAAACTGACAAATGTTAAACAAATGGCAAGGTTGCTGCCCGATGCGCCGCTGTGCACGGAGAGGAACAAAGAAATCAGTGGAGCGGCTCCAAGGGCTGTTCTGTGGGGTATCTCTAGATAAAGCAAAATAAAATAAACAAACTTACCAACTTACTGAGGAACAGGTGACTAGAGAAAGATTTTCTTACTGCTTGAATGACACATGCTCGTTAAATTAATGATCATGTTGTTATCAAGAATTAACAAACGGCTTTTATTTGCAGTGTAGAATGGTTATTTGTCACTTCCAGTTACCTCCAAGCATGTAGCTCTGATTAAACGTGACATACACTATAAAATATGAGACCATCTTTATTATGTATTGAGCATCTCTTTCTAATCCAAAATGATCAGTAGTGTCAGTTTGATGTGCATCCTGGTTAATGTTTTCCATGAATATTCAGAGTGGAAATCAAATTCACTCTCCAAATTACATGGCAGCGATTGCTTCTCAAGCATCTCTGAGAATGGTAGCATAGCGGTTAGCGCGATGCCAAAGCAGCTCGGGGCTTTCGAGTTCAGAGTTCACTTCCAGTGCGGTCTGGAAGGAGTTTATTCATCATTCCCATGAGTGTGTGGGTTTCCTCCGGGTGCTCCAGTTTGCTCACACACTCCAAAGACATACCAGTTAGGAGGTTAATTGGTCTTTGCAAATTACCCTGTGATTAGGCTAAGGTTAAATCAAGGGTTTTAGACTGTGTGGCTCATTGGGCCTGTTCTGCACTGTATCTCTAAAGAAATAAATAAATGTAGGTTCCAGGATGAAAGCTTATCATGTTCTTATTGATGCAAGGTTGCAAGCAAAATGTTACAGCACGTGTAATATGTACACGATCAGTTTGTGCATCACCATCTGGTACAGAGGCGCCAATGCACAGGATTGGAAAGTGTTGCAAAGGGTTGTAGATACAGCCAGCTCCACCATGGGTACACTATCGAGGACGTCTCCAAAAGGCCATGCCTCAGGAAGGTGGCATCCCTCGTTAAGGACCCCACCATCTGGAACAGGCCCTCTTCTCATTATTACCAGAGCCTGAAGACTCACACTCAACATTTTTGGAGCAGCTTCTTCTCCTCCACAATCAGAGTTCCGAACAGTCCATGAACCCACAACACTACCTCACCATTTTGATAAGGTTCAGATGAACACATTAAATCTCTATTTTTCTCTCTTTTTGCACTATTTAATTATTTGTTGTATATTTCTTATTGTAACTTTTAGTGATATTTTATGTACCACAGAGCAACAAGTTTCACAGCGCATGTCCCTGATAATAAACACGATTCTGAATTGGATTTGGATTTTGAAATTCAGATTCAGAGTAGTTTATTGTCATACACACACCAGAGAGCAATGAAATTCCATGCTTGTGTGAAGCTGTCAGAGTAAACAGTGTGCATTGTAATAATAATACAATAAGTACAGTGATGAGCACAAAACAACTGAATGGTGCAAAGCAACACACGCAAAATACTGGAGGGACTCAGCGGGTCAGGCAGCATCTATGGTGAGGAATAAACATTTGATGTTTTGGGGCCCCTTTTCAGGATCAAAAAACCAGGGTGGATAATTCTATTCCCCCCTACACTGAAATGATTCCACAACCTATGGACTCACTTTCCAAGGACTCTACCACTCATCTTCTCAATAGTTATTATTATTATTATTATTTTGCTTTTTAATTTTTTTGTATTTGCACATTGGTTGTTTGTTAAGAGCAGTTTTTCACTGATTCTATTGTGCTTTGTACTTACTATGAACACCTGCAAAAAATGAATCTCGGGGTTGTATGTGGTGACATATATAAAGAGTTAGATAATAAATTTAGCTTGAAATTTACTTTGAACTGTGATAGAAGCTTATAAAATTATGAGTTATAGACAGATTACACTGCCTGAATGCCTCAGCGACCTGGAGAGCTATGTTGCTTGGAGTCAGGGCTTTATGCTTTGGCTCTAGGTAGGGTCACCCATGCCAAACAGGTCAAAGGGTAGAAGCCAGACTAAGAGTGGTCCACAGTCCTCCAGGTTCGGGGGTTCCGCTCAGGGCTAACAACCCTGACAGGTCAAACAAAATTGTTATGGAAAGAACAATGAAGAATCCTCTACATCTGAGTGTGATGGTATTCCTGGGCCACCACCCAGGACGTGCATAACTGCAGTAGTGAAAGCCAAGCTATTGACACGATGAAGGAAGCCCTGACCACTCCTAGAGATGGAGGACCTTCATGGCTGCCCTAAATGCCAGCGGTGGAACAGGCAGTAGAGAGAGGCACATGAATATTCAGAAAATGGGGGGATATGGACCATGTACAGACAGAAGGGAGTAGGTGCCATTAGCTGAGCACAACATTGTTGTCAAAGGGCTTGTTCCTGTGCTGTACTGCTCTGATTTCTACATTCTACGTGGCTTCCCCAGTGCTGTATGTAGCTATCCATAACATCTCCCACTCTAAAATCCACCACAATAGGCAATAACATTCTCTTATCTTTCCTAATTGCTTGCTGTTCCCTGTGTACTGGCTTTCTGAGAATGAAACACTTGGACACCCAGCTCCCTCTGCATCTCACAGCATTGCAGTCTCTCACAGCATAGATAACATGCTGCACACAAGTGTGAGGAAAATCGGCTGGGGAAAACAGACAACAGAGATAAAAGATAGCACAGACAACGAACTGGGAGGTGCTCTCGGCTGTTAAGTGTGATATTGATTCTATAGCATTTAATCTCCAGTCTGATTTCAAACTGTGTAATTCTTCTCTTGGGCTATTGGCTGGACAAGTCTGGATTGTGGATAACACAGACAATATGGTACAGTAGTGCGATGCTGTTACAGCTTGGGGAGTCAGAGCTTGGGTCCATTTAGAACATAGATGAGGAGGAATTTTTTTAACCAGAGAGTGGTGAACCTGCGGAATTTATTGCTACAGGTGGTTGTGGAGGCCTATTCATTGGAAACATTTAAGGCAGAGTTTGACAGATTCTTGGCTTGTCAGGCTTGAAGGGATATGGGGAGAAGGCAGGAGACTGGGGCTGAGAGGGAAATAGATCAACCATGATGAAATGGCAGAGCAGACTCGATGGGTAAGTGGCCTGATGGCACCTGTAAAGACTTTGCATATTCCTCCCCAGGAATGCATGGATTTCATTTGGATACTCTGATTTCCTCCAACAGTCCAAAGATTTACTGGTTAGTAGATGAGAAAGCATCAAACAGTTGACATTTGTGACTGAGACCCTTCATTAAGAAGGGAGGAAAACAAAAGAGAGGAAATTATAGGCCAGTTAGCTTAACCTCAGAGGTTGGGAAAGTGTTGGAGTCCATTTTTAAGGACGAGGTTTCACAATACTTGGAGACTGATGATAATGTAAGTCAAAGTCATCATGGTTTCTGTAAAAGGTAAATCTTGCCTGACAAATCTGTTAGAATTCTTCAAGGAAGTAACAAGCAGGGTGGACAAAGGAGAGGCAGTGGATGTCATTTACTTAGATTTTCAGAAGGCATTTGAAAATGCTTCACACAAGGATGCTTAAAACAATAAAATCCTATGGCATTGCAGGAAAGATACTGGCATGGTTAGAGGAATGGCTGACAGGCAGGAGACAGCAAGTGGGAATAAAGGGGGCCTTTTCTGGTTGGCTGCCAGTGACTAGTGGTGTTCCTCAGGGGTCAGTATTGGAACTGCTACTTTTCACATTGTTTGTCAATAATTTAGATAATGGAATTGATGGTTTTGTGGCAATATTTGTGGATGATATCAAGAGAGGTGGAAAGGTAGGCAGTGCTGAGGAAGCAATGTGATTGCAGCAGGATTTAGACAAATTGGAAGAATGGACAAAAAAGTGGCAGATGGAATAGAGTGTTGGGAAATGTATGACAATGCATTTTGGTAAAAGGAACAATATGATCTAAATGGGGAGAAAATTCAAACATCTGAGGTGCAAAAAGACTCCCAGAAGTTTAATCTGCAGGTTGCATCCATGTAAGGAAGGGAAATGCAATGTTGGCATTTATTTCAGGGGGAATAGATTATAAAAACAAGGAGATAATGCTGAGGCTTTATAAGACACTAGTCAGGCCATAATTGGGAGTATTATCAACAGTTTTGGGCCGCAGATCTTGGAGAGGATGTGTTGTCATTGGAGAGAGTCCAGAGGAGGTTCACGAGGATGATTCCAGGAATGAAGGGGTTAACATATGAGGAGCTGTACTCACTGGAATTTAGAAGAATACAGGGTGACCTGATAGAGGTATATAAGATGATAAGATGCATACAGTAGATCAGACACCTAGCGCCCTTTTCCACGGGTGGAAATGGCTAAAATGAGAGGACATAGTTTTAAGGTGTTTGAAGGAAGGTGTGGGGGGATGTCAGATGTAGTTATTTTTAGTTATTTTTACACAGAAAGTGGTAGGTGAATGGATGAAACACACTGCCGAGGATGGTGGTAGAGGCAGATACACTAGGTACATTTAAGAGACTCATAGATGGGCAGATGGATAAAAGCAAGACAGAGTGCTATGAGGAAGGGAAGGATTGGATTTATCTTGTAGTAGGTTAAAAGGGTTAGCACAACTCAGTGGGCCAAATGGCCTGCACTGCATGGTAATGTTCTATGCTCATTATACTGACTCTATCCTCTCTCCACTCTCAGTCCTGATGCAGGGTTTCAACTTGAAATGTTGGCAGCTCCTTTTAAGTTTGAGACGCTTTTAAGTAGACACAGGAATATGAAGTGACTCGAGGGATATGGAGGAGACATAGAGAGGAGGGCATTTGCATAAATTGGCTTCAAGACTGGCACAGGTAGCAATCCAGAGGTGTGGAGGAATTCCTTTTACCAGAGGGTGGTGAATCTGTGGAACTTGTTGCCATGGGTGGCTGTGGAGGCCAGGTCACTGGGTTCATTTAAGGCAGAGGTTAACAGTCAGGTTGTGAAAAGATACAGGGAGAAGGTGGGAGATTGGGGTTAAGAGGGAAATGGATCAGCCGCATGAAATGGCAGGGCAGACTCGATTGGCCAAATGGCCTAATTCTGCTTCTATGTCTAATGGTCTAAGGTCAGCACAACAACTTGCCTGCTTAATGCTCTCCTGCTCTATCTTCTACATAAACTGTGGTAAGTCCTGGTGTGCATAAGCCTGGGAATGGATTACAAATTGGTTGAAAGTTGATATTAACAGGTAGGTAGGTGTTGAAGCAGCTGTATCAGGCATGGAACAGATCACTCTATCCATCAGTATTGAAATCCCTGCTGCTTCCCAGTTGCGTTTGGGATATTTATTCAGAAGCTCAATAGAACCTGATTAAATTTGCCTCTGATAACAGATTAGAAAGGGCATTTGAAACGGCTTGCAGGTTATAAATTAAGTTAGACAAAATGTAAGTGGGTAGATCAGTGGCAAACTACATTTAGTTTGGAAAATAAATTGCTCTATATATGAAGAAAGGAAATTGGATGAACACTTCAGGAGTGGTGTTGATTTATCTAAGGATGATGATAAAAGAGACTCAGAGGAAGATGACTTAGTTCTTTGTCCTGTCACTGAGGAACAGAAAACAATAAGCAAGTACTGGCCTGTGCTTCTGCAGTGTGAGATCAGGCTCGAGAGGTGTTTGTGTGTGTGTACATGTGTATGTTCCCATGTCTGCGGATGTTTGTGTGCATGTGTGCGTGAGTGTGTGTGTGTGTACATGTGTGTTGGATATTTGAACGTGTGTGTGATTGTTTGGGGAACAATTTACATGTGTGGGGAACATATTTTTTTTATATTTTGTTTGGACATACAACACGTTAACAAACTCTTCCAGCCCAATGAACCTGTGTCTCCCTATCATACCTATGTGACCAATTAACCTACTAACTGATTGGCGTCAGAACTTGGGAGGAAACCAGAACCCGGAGGAAACTCATTTGCTCACAGGAAGAACGTACAAACTCCTTACAGACAGCAGCGGGAATTGAACCCAAGTTGCTGGATTCATCCTGATTTTGGTTTTCGAGTTCCCAGAGGGTGACTTGTACTCATTACCTTCCAGATCTAGGAGCTGTGCAAACCCACTCAGCATATTATACTTCATTAAGCCTCTCTCCTAGAGAATAAATGTAGAACAGGGTGGCTTTGGAGAGAATATATTTATTTACCATACATAACAACATTTAAGAAAGAATTAGACTGACACACAAGCAGGCAGGAAATGGAGGAAGGCAGATACACAGTATAAATTGGCATCATAGTCAGTAAAGACATCATGGGCTGAGGGGCCTCCTCCTGTTCTATGCTCAGTTGTGTTGTCAAGGAAGACTCATGGAAAGATCTTTTCAAATGTGAATGTCACTAAAGACTCCAGCAAATTTCTATAATTGTACCGTGGAGAATGTTCTGACTGATCACATCACCGCCTGGTATGGAGACTGATGTATTTAACATTTCAGTAATGGTGTAAATATATTGTTTGATTAAGCATTCTTTGTTGTTTACATAATTTGTTACAGGTTACACGTACAAAGTACGTGAATGGCATATGTCATATTTGTGTGCCTTACTGAAATAAAATTGAAGTACATCCATAAGTTATCTCCTGGGCTCCTGTGTTTTTTTTCAATTAGTTTTTGAGTTATAAAACGTAATGGTGGTGATGAGGAAGTTTTAAAACAAACCCGAGATGACTACCTACTTATTGAAGTGCAGCGAAGCATTCAAGTTTTAAAAAAAGCACTGAATGCTTTTTTCACAAGAGGAGAGAAAAATGTTTGAGTAAAAAAATATAGTATGTGTTCTTTCCAAGGGGAGAAAGATGATCAAGTTTTTAAAAAAGCAGAAAACAGACAAAATACATGTGATCATGAAAGTGTGTACTGGGCGATAATAATAATAATGTAAAAAAAAGCAGAAATGGCCAGCTGCATCGGAAAGATAGACACATTCGATTGTACAAAAGTTAACTGGCAGATGTATACTGAATGAATTGAACAGTATTTTGAAGTAAGTGATATAGCCAATGAGAAACAAGTGTCAGTTTTGCTGAGTGCAATTGGTGAAAAGGCATACAATTTCCTTTGAAGTTCAACTGCTCCAACTAAGCCAGTCAAATTAACTTTGCTGATATCATGAAAGTAATGCAGGAGCATTTAGAATTGAAACCCCTGTTCATTATAGGATCGGACACTGGCTCAGCTGTTTCAGTCATTTCACAAAATTAGTTTGAATGGCATTTCAATGCTTGCAGATATCCACCCAAGAACTTATATGGAAGATAACTCCTGTGGGAATGACATTTGTAACAGTGAAGTGCAACAACCAACAAGCCACATTGGACTTGTGTGTGGTAAAAACAGGAGGGCCAGCATTGTGGACATGTGCTTTGGAGATCCATCTGAAATTTGCATGCTAATTCCCCTGCAATAGCATCAACTGAAAGTGAATTTAGAAAGGTACTGGATGATGCCACAGCAACTTTCAAGGATGACACTGGAAAATTCAAGCATATCAAGTGTTAAATGGAAATGCCACACCCAAGTTTTGCAAAGCCTGGATGGTTCCTTGTAGCATCCATGATAAAGTAACCAGTGAGTTAGATTGCTTAGAGGCTGAAGGAATTCTTTCCAAGGATGAGCAGAGCCCAAGGGCAACACAAGTGGTCCCAGTAGCCAAGAAGAATGTGTCTGTCCTTTTTAAGGTCACCTTCAGCCCAGTACTGTAAGTAGTTTATTACCCTCTGCTCAGGATAGAGGGTATCATGGCAAACCTTTCTGGAGGAAAATGCCGTGGATTCTCGTGCCCCACAAATGACCAGGAGACGCAAAAGATTCTTCAAGAAGCATTAAACTTTAATTTGCAAATCAAAGCTGAGACAGTCATTGAGCTAGTCGCTGATTGCCCACTGATCCTTGGACATAACATGTTTTGTAGCAATCTCCTAGTTTAGTTGTATTAGCATATCCAATCTGTCTACAGTTGCATATCACACGTACATCCGCCACCATTGTTTTTTTTCCCATTGACTTAATCATGTTCTAATCTACATCTCTTAGCTACCTCTCATTAACACAACATTGTCTTCTACATTCTTAAGATTTCATTCTCCTACTAAATTGCATACATGCATAGCAAATAGCAAGCTCAAAGCTGACTACATAGTTTTGGTTACACAGGAAACAATGCAACTTTTATACTCCAATATATCCCCCCTTTGAGAGTCATAGGGTCTCACACAGAGAAAGAAGACTAAGAGTCCGCGCACAAAAGCCCCAATAAACTCAAGCACTTATTCCCAAATCCTGGGTTAAACTATAATTTTCTGCGCCAAGACCTCAAAGTATTCTCTCCATTACCCTGGGCCGCTGAGCCAAAAACCTGTCCCTTTGTACCTCAGACAGGGAAAAAAAACTCAGAAGCGCTTACAATCTACTCCCACACTGTCGTTTTGCTCTTGTTCATCCTGCAGGTGTTGTAGGCCGTAATGATACATTTTCGGTGTTTCTTTCTCCACTAAGCTTGCTTCAGTAATTGCCACGAGCATCGGAAATTGTTTGGTTGCAGCACGGACTACAAGAAACTTGAGACAAGGAAGAAAACAGCACAGCACAAGCACACAGCTCAACAGTACAATACTGACAGTTATTGCCATTTTAGTCAGCCATGCTCCCCATCCTCCGAGTCTACTTTCTAACCAGTCAAATAACTGATGTCCGAATCCTGCATTCTGTTTAACTTCCTTTCTTAGACTTTTCAACTTATACATTGCCTTAGTAAACTATCCTTCTTTATTTTCTTTATCACTTCCCTCCTTGCACAGTGGTCAATCCCATGCGCTTCTGAAATCAGAATCATCAGTAGAGGGGTGGGAGCTACCAACAAACCGTCTTCCATGCTCCACAAGTGTTCCGGGTTCTGCTTGGCCCCCCTTTGTCTCCACATTGTCTGTTCTGCCAAAGTTGTCTTAACCTTGTATTTCAATTAGGTCCTCTACCACAGGTTCTGGAGCTAGGCTTACCTGGGGGGCAATGACAGCTGATGTACATCCAGACGCTTTCCTGGCTGCCTCGTCCGCAGCTTGATTTCCCTTTGTTATTACATCATTTCCCTTTTTATGTGCCTGGCATTTTTCTATAGCCAATGCTTTAGGTTTCATTATGGCTTTTATTAAGTCTAGAATTTGCTGACTATGTTGTATGGGATCTCCAGTACTTTCTTTAAAAGCTTTCTGTTTCCACACTGCCCTGAACAAATGGCATACTCCATGAGCATATGCCGAATCAGTATAGATGTCTACTTTCTCACCTTCCATCATTTCACACACAGCTGTCAGGGCTTTGATTTCCACTTGTTGGGCGGAACACAGTTGGGGACAGGACTCCATCTTAATAATCTTATAGCTCGACTGATCCTGCTGCACTACTGAGAACCCTGCATGATTTCCATCATAATCCCGAAAACAAGAGCCATCTATGAACAGAACCTTTATATCTGAATCCTCTAGTGGTTCTGACCGTAAATCTGCTCTCAATTTGGCAAATGCTATCGTCTTCCCTACACAATCATGGGGTTCTCCTTCATAGCCCAAAGGGACAAAATCGGCTATATTACTGGTAGTGCATCTCTGTATAGTTATGTCTGGAAATGTCAATAGCATCTGATACGCTGCTATCCTGGCTGGCGTCAGCACAAATTTCCCTCTTTCCAGCAATTCTGCTACTTTGTGGTGTGTGTACCCAGTCACAGGATAGCCCAGGGTTACAGATGATGCCTTTTCATATGCATAGTACAGCGCCGCCAATCCCTGATAACAGGGTGGATACCCCTGAGCCACCTCATCTAGTCTCGTACTGTAGTATGCTATCGGCTGCTTTGCTTTTCCTGTGCTAGAACCGCTGTGACATAACCCTCCTGTCGGTTGGATACATACAAATGAAAAACCTTCTCGTAGTCAGGCAAAGCTAATGCTGGTGCTGACTGCAATTCCTGCTTAATAGTATTGAAAGCTATCTCCTCCTCTCCATTCCACTGTAAGCCGTTCTTCAAATTTGTATGTCCTGCTTCTTTCATTATCTTTCTCAAAGGTGCCACAATCTCAGCATATTCTCCTATCCAATCTGAGCTGTACCCTGCCATTTCCAAAAACATCATCATCTGCACTACAGTCTGGGGTTTTGGGGCCTTAGTTATTGCCTCAATCTGATCTGGTGCTATTACCTTCACTCCCTTGGATATTACCCTGCCTAAGCATTCCACTTGCTGCGTGCAAAATTGCAATTTCTTTTTGGATACTTTATGTCCTCCATGTGCCAGCTTCTCTAACAGAGTTAGAGTGTCCTGCTCACACTGTTCCTTACTGTGGGAGCAAATCAACAGGTCATCCACATACTGTAACAATGTACTTTCCAATGGTATGCTCTCTAATTTAAAAACATGTGGTGAATGTTTAAACCCTTGCGGCATTCTGGTATAGGTATACTGAGCACCTCTGTAAGTAAATGCAAACAGATACTAACACTGGTCAGCTAGAGGAATGCTGAAGAAAGCCGAACACAAATCAATCACTGAAAAGTAACTTGGAACATTAGTCAAAAGTGTGTGTGGGTTGGGGACTACTGCTGGCCAGTCCTTTACCACATCATTTACCGCTCGCAAATCATGCAGCAATCTCCACTTAGATTTATCTGCTTTTAAGACCAGCAGCAATGGGGTATTCCATGGACTGTTTGTTCTTTTAAGCACTCCTATTTCAAGCAACCCCTGCACTGTCGATGCTATTCCCTCTTCTGCTTCTGGTCTTAGAGGGTATTGTGGTCTCCTGGGTGGAATTGCTCCTCTTTTCAGCCTTATTTCCACCGGACTGGCTGTTTTTATTTTCCCTACGTCCATGTCATGCTGTTACCACAGAATAAATGGCAACTCATCTAACCTTCTATCTTTCTGCTGGCCTCTTTCCTTTCCCAGCAATGGCATGTGTGGTTGGGGAGTTATTTCGACCTCTCTCACTGTCCCTACCATATCTACACTTACCATTATTTTAATGCAATTGTCTTCTGATATCCACACCTCTGGTGTGATTTTCCTCCACACTGTTCCGGTTTCAGCACTCTTAACTAAGGGTGCTAAGTCTTTAGACGCATATCCCTTGTTTACCAACAACGTTACATGGGGCACAGCCTCCGGTATCCTGTACCATTTTTCTAAAAAGGTGTTCCACTTAACATGTAAAGCTGCCCCTTGCTTTCCAATTATCACAGCCTCCCCTTCCAGGTGCTGTTGGGTACATGCCTCCAGGTGCCATCTCTCCTCTAACTCCCTATTCTGAGTCTCGTCAAAAATCACTGTACAATGTAGCTCAGATTTGGGCATTACAGCCCTGGGTAATATAGCCTGCACGCCCTTTTTCCATTTTTCCCAGGTTTCCTGAATCTGATCTGCAATGTCTCCTATCCAAAAGACTTTAGCCTTCTTGTCTTCTCGCACTATCAATTGAGCCCCTGCTCTTTCCACACTCAGCTCATTTCTGGTGCATTCTAATTTTAATTCCAGTTTCAATAAGGCATCTCTGCCTAACAAATTAATCGGAGTTCCTTTAAATACGAGCACCAGTGTTACGAATGACGAACAACTCTGATGGGCAGAAGGGTACAGAATCGCCAATGCCCCCCCCCCCCCTTGGAGAATGACAAATCGCTACTATTCCGATGCTGTTATCAAGGGAGATGAGAGAGACACAGGATTCTGCCAAGACAGTTGCTATTGATAACAGCTCACACAAATTTATGAGAGAGAGGCACAGCTAAGGTGGAATGTCTCCAGCTAACAAAAGAGAACGGAACCATTGATTACTGCTATTGTCTTTTGGAGAAGGTTTGTGTACTAGGTACTGTTTTATTCATTGAAACCCCTCAGGGGGCAACCAGAGTGGGCTGGTTTGATGGGTTGCATCATCCCAACCTGATTGACACCTGAGACCCCGTGAGTGGGGATAAAAGTAGGGTCTGGGGCAACACCCCTCAGAGGCACCAGGAGAGACGCTACGAGACCAGTGGGAGCTTGTGTGTGTGTCCACCCTTGGCTGGGTGACGAGTCCACCACGGAATGGTCTAGCTAAAGGACGGAGGGGTCATACGTGAATGGCAACAAGAACAACGCACCGACAGATCAAGATCGTAAAGGAAAGTCAGCAAGTCAATAGCTGTTACTGTTCTCTCTCTCTCTCTCTCTCTCCAACAATTGAAACACTGCGACCAACAACTACCGCAGCCTGCATGAATGGAATTGAACTTTATATTTCCATCTGACAATTCATTATCCCCTAGACAACGATAGAGCTTATTTCTTATTGATTATTATTATACCCGCACTTTTAGGTTTAGTATTGATGATGTATATTATCTGTACATTTGCATTGATATTATTTTTGTGTATTTTTACTAATAAATACTGTTAAAAATAGTATCACCAGACTCCAACGGCCACTTCTATCTTTGCTGGTAAGACACCCAGTTACGGGGTTCGTAACACCGGTAAAACAATTCCTTTATTTCCCACTCTCAACCGCATTGGAGCCGTGAACTGTGTCACTGTGTTTTCCCCGAGAACCCTACCGTCTTAATAAACTTTCCTGACATGGGAAGGTGAAGGGCATACTGTGGCTGTACACAAGTGTACGTGGCTCCAGTATCTATCATCATTGGTATCAGTTGCCCTTCTAACATAAGCTGAACAATGGGGTCCTCGTCTGCCTCCATTGTTATCATTGGGTAATGTCCCTTCCCACTCAAGTTCTCGGGGCACCCCTAATACCTCGCATAGGGGTTCACAGGTCTGCTTGGGCCTGTGGGGGCTGGTCCTTGGCTAAACTTTAGTTCCCTTCTTTTCGGTTCCTGCTGGTGTGTGACAGGCCATGGTGTAAATGGACAATCTCTTCTCATGTGACCTGGCTGATTACATCCCCAGCTCTCTTTCCCCCTATTTCCTCACTGGTCCCCACTGCCCATAGCTCCCCTGTCCCCCTCCTTGGGACTTCCAGTCCTGTCTGGGCTGTTTGAATTCAGTCTGTTCCTGATAGGGCATTTGTGGGAATGCTCCTCCAAAGACATTGAATATTGGCATGGAGTTTTCGGGCCCTTGTCTTACAGTATGATCGCTTCCTCCATATAGCGGTGTTTCATCCAGTTCGATGGCTGTACTCGGACTGGTGGTTGCTGGCAGCATCTTTTTGCTTTTCTCATTTTCCTTCTTTTTGAGTTCTTCGAGCTGCATTTGTATTAACTTTCTTTGCACCTCTTCTTGCTGCTCAGCCAACCTTCATTTGTCTTTCCGGTATTTCTCAACCACATGGACTACGTGGTCTGTAAGTTCTTCTGGGGTCATTGACATCAGCCCAACCACTTCCTCCAGTTTGGATTTTACTTGCAGAGGTATTGCATCCAAAATGCTATGTTGGAACAGTGAGGTCATAAACAAGCTATTTTCCACCTCTTGCTCAGTCTCCAGTCTCCACCTTTTCAACTGGTTTTCTACGTAGGCTGCTGGGTTTTCACTGTCTCCCAATGGATCCCCCTTTAAGGCTTTGGGGTCCATTTTGGGTAGATAAAGCTTTCTGAGGGCCTGCCATACCCTCTGCCTCACTCTGTCAAACCTGTCTCCATCAGTTCTTGGGTCGTTCGAGTTTACTATGCCAGCCGTTTCCATTAGTTTGTTAAATTTGGAGGTTCCCATCAACCTTAACAATAGTGCCTTCAAATCTCCCATAGCCAATAATCGTCCCGCCGTTTCTTCTTCAAAGGCTCTAATCCATTTCCCTGCTCCTTCATGTAGATTCGGCAGAGTGTTTTTCAGCCCTTCTAGATCCTGGGATCCCCAAGGGATGTACTGCACTTGTCCTGATCCTTTAACAACGGCATCATTCTTCTTCCTTCTTCCCACCTGCCCTGGCTCTCCTCCTTGCCTGACTCCCCATCTGTCTCAGGGTATGTCTTTACTGCCTCCCACATAAATTTCTCTGGGGTCCTCTTCTTCCCCCAGTCTCCCTGTGGAGTCCTTCCTTTCTGTCTTGATTCAATACTTGGTTGGCTCCTGGAGTATTTTTTGCATCTCCTCTGGCAAACCCCTCTCAATAACTTATCTAGCTCTCTCTCTACTTCCGCAAGTCGCTTCCCTACCATCTCCTTCTGCTCTTCTAGGCTTCTGCCTCCTACCTCTTCCCCACAAATTCTCGCATCCTCTCTCTCTCCACTTAACTCTTGCTCCTCCAATGAGTCACCTTCTCTTTCTTCCTGTCCGTGTCTGTACACCTGTGGCAGGGACTCCTCATGATCCTTACTCGTGCTTGATTCCCTTCTCTCTCGTGTTTCTCTAAGACTCTCATCTCCTATCTTTTTTCCACTTCCTCTTGAATGCCTCGTCTCTTCCTGCCCTGATGAGCCACTTTCTTTTCTAGTCTGTTTATTTCTACGGATTAACCGATACTCCTCATACTCCTTTTCCCCTCTCAAGTATTTCATCCGTTCAATCTCTTCTTTCATTTTTCTCTTTGCCTGTTCCACTTTTATCCTTTCTGCCTGTATCTCCTTCAATATCACCGCTTTTTCCTTCTGGTATTGTCTTTTTTCCTCCTCATTATCCCAAACTTGTACTTCTCCCTGCATGTTTACTGTCCCCGTCAGCAGGGGGCTCTGCTTAGGGGTTCCTTCCTCTTTATAGGGAGGGGGCTTTTCTGTTTCTTTCACATCCGGGTACGGAGCTGAAGCCAGTTTCTCACCGTACCCTCCTCTCTCTCTCTAACAGGCTGTTTCTCCAGCACCTTAGTGTCTTCCTTGCTTGTAATCAATATCCTACCTGTCCTCCTCAGCCTTTCTCCCTCCGTTTTGAAGAGTTTTAGCACTTCCATTTCTCGTTCTCTTTTTTGCCCTCTTTTCTTAGATTTATCTTTCGGTTTGTAATTTTTAATTAGTGCCTCCATTTCTTCGCACAAGCTTACATCAAACGTTCCTTCTCTCGGCCATTTTGTGACCAGGTTTTTGCTTCTTTTTTCCCATTTTTCTGAAGTTTTTGTGATCTCATCTTTATTTAACGGGATTTTTTTGCTCAGAATCTCTACTGCCGTTACTTTACCTGTCATGTTGTTCCCTCTTTTTAAGGTATTTCAGAGATTCACTGTTCGTTTACTGGATAATATTATTTACTCTAATTCTATGCCTAGTCTATCGTCTATCTACCAGCGCTTTAAACTATATATTGGACTGTCCTTGTTTCCTATTCTGTTCTGCCCGAACAGACCGCTACTCAAGCGGTATCTGCAGAACTTTCTCTTTGCAACTCGTCTATTCAGACCCTTATCTCTTAAGGTGGTATCCATCAGGATTTTCTCTATTTTCCTTTTCCTGCCCGTTCAGACCTTCGTTTCATACGAAGTGGTATCCACAGGGGTTTTCTCTATGCACCTCGTCTATTCAGACCCTTATCTCTTAAGGTGGTATCCATCAGGATTTTCTCTATTTTCCCTTTCCTTGCCCGTTCAGACCTTCATTTTATATGAAGCGGTATCCACAGGGATTTTCTCTATTTTCCCTTTCCCTGCCCGTTCAGACCTTCGGTTTATACGAAACAGTATCCACAGGGACTTACCAACACCACGTGGAATTTTTCTTCACTTAACTTCTTATTAGCTTATTTGTACTTACCCTCACTGCAGTGTTCTTGATCAATCCTCTGAGCCTCCTGTTAACCCCCAATTCTGCCAGATTCTTTGGACCGGAGAGACCCTTCGGCAGTGGTTCCACACTTCTGAGACTCCAAGACCTCCCCAAAGCCAACAGAATTCTTAGTCCAAATTGTTGCAAAAAGCGCTTACCTTTTGTTTGGGTGCACCCTTAATTCTGTTAGCCTTGTGGGGGTCCCTAGAGGACTGGGAAGCATCCCCAATCTGCCGTTTCCTTTCCATGGGTCTCTTTCCGGTCCTGCCACGGTCACCAATTTTGTCGTGGATTCTAGTACCCCACAAACGACCAGGAGACGCAAAAGATTCTTCAAGAAGTATTAAACTTTAATTTGCAAATCAAAGCTGAGACAGTCATTGAGCTAGTCGCTGATTGCCCACCGATCCTTGGACATAGCATTTTTTATAGCAATCTCCTGGTTTAGTTCCATTAGCATATCTATCACAAGTAGATCTGCCACTATTGTCTCTACCCATTGACTTAATCATGTTCTAATCTACATCTCTTAGCTACCTCTCATTAACACCCCATTATCTTCTACATTCTTAAGATTTCATTCTCCTACTAAGTTGGATACATGCATAGCAAATAGCAAGTTCAAAGCTGACTATGTAGTTTTGGTTACACAGCAAACAATGCAACTTTCATACTCCAATAAAACAGCTCAGCTGAGGCCTACCTACAGATGGAGATGGGAGAGGAGTTTCTCACCATAAGTACTCAAAAGGGCTTTTCTCACTATATTTGGCTTATTTTTGCAGGAGCATCTGCACCAGCACGCTGGATGAAAGCTATGGGACAGGTTTTGCAAGGCTGTTTAGGCAGTGTTGTCCAGTTAACATCGTTACTGATAAGGAAGACAAGGACCTTCTACAAAATCTCAAAACAAAAGGTTTAGAAGATTATAGACTTAGAGCACAGTGAAACAAGTGTGAATTCTTTAAACAAGCATCACTCACTAAGATTGTACCAAGGATTACACAAGTGTGTTGAGAAAATTCAAGCAGTGGTGGATGCCCCAAAGCCAAAGAACACAGTTGTGGTCCTTTTTAGGATTTGTCAATTACTATACCAGGTACCTGTCAAACCTGGTTACTGTTCTCCACCACTTGAACACATTACTACAGATCTGGAAGAAATTCTAATGGACAAAGCAGTGAGGAGTGGCTTTCCAAAAGACAAAGGAAATGGTGACATCAAACACTATACTCACACATTATGATCCACATCATGCAGTGATGCCTTGCTTTATGTTATAGGTACAGTCATGTCACATTATGAGTAATGGAAATGAACGTCCCATTGTATTTTCATCACGTTCCATACCACCGCAGAGAAAAAGTACACACAGATTGACAGAGAGTCCTTGAGTCTAGGTTGGTGTGTAAAACATTTCGACCATTACTTGTATGGCAGAGAGTTTACCCTCATTACTGACCATCAATCACTAGTGTATGTTTTCAATCCACTAACAACAGCAGCGTAAATGCAGAGATGGGTTCTGTTTCTCAGAGGACACGATTACAAGATTGAATTCACGAGGACAACTAATCATAGAAATGCTGTTGGATTGTCCTGTTTACCCTTGGAAAAGGAAAAACCTGAAAAAATTTACAAAAGAGAACAGTCGTCTTGATGTGTTCTCTCTTATGCAAATTGGAAGTCTCCAAAGGGAAATCAGAAAAGACCCCGCACTGTCTCAGGTAAACATGGCCACCAAAAGTGGCTGGAACGTGCTGCAGGAATTTCAGTTCTCCTATTTTTATCAGCACCGGCTGAACTTGCCCTTGACCAGGTTGCCTAATGTGGAGATTGAAATTTGCTGTGTTCTTCACATTGAGAGTTAAAGTGTTGGAGGAGCTGCATGCTGGTCATCTAGGCGTGATCAAAGTGAAAGTGTAGGTTCAAAGCTCTGTCTGGTGGCCTGAGATAGATCAGCAGATCGAACAGCTTGCCATGCACTGCTTGTGATGCCACACGTACCGAGGATGCCAAGATCAGCATCTCTCAATCCCTAGGAATGGCCTGCATTGCCCTGGAAGAGGATTCATGTAGATTTTACCTGATTGTTTGTGGGCAAAAATTTCTTGTGGTAGTGAATGCAGCTACAAAGTGGCCAGCCATGTTCCCAATAGCCTTCACTACAGCCTCGCACACTGGTGATGTGTTGAGAAGCACATGTTTTGTCAAGGACTGGTGTTCCAGAATGCTGCTTCAGAGATAATGGACACAGTTTGTTGCAGAACAGTTTTGGTCATTCCTGAAAGTGAATAGAATAAGCCGTATTACATCTGCACCAGCTACAAATGGCTTGGCGGAAAAGTGCAACCAGAGTCTAAAGATCACACTACGAGCGATATCAGCAGAATGGACTACACCAGAAGCTCGCTAATTTCCTCCTTGCATATCACAATGCAGCACACTCCACAACTAACAACTCACCAGCTATGCTGTTTCTTATTCATCCCTTGCTCTCATGCTTAGATCTCTACAAATCCAATCTCAAAATGGGATAAACAGCAGAGACAAATTGAGGGTTCATCAAACAAGGAGGTTTGATGGACAAGCAGTCCTGGTGAGGGTCTACAGAGATGAACAAAGGTGGAAAGATTAAGGGCAGGACAGGACTGCTCTTCTACACAGTGGAGGTCGTGTCTCCTGGAGATGACTCATCAATCGGTTGAGGCAATCAGAGTCATTATTAGAGAACAGGAGCTGCCAGTACCACTTCCTTCCATCCCAGAGTCAACTCCTACAACCACCACGGAGGAGGTCACAGAACCTGAGGTTGTTTCACAGCCACAAGTCTCTTCTGCCAAGCAGAGGGAACCCCCTTGTCAGGAAAGACATTAACCCACAAGAGTAAGAAATCCTCCACAGTGATTAAACCTTTAGGCCTGAATGGAACAATTTAAAATTTACTATGCTGTGGATTTCTATAATATAGCATATTGTGTTTATATATTTGACTAGAGTGACTAGAGAGCAATATGTTACATATTTGAGTTGAAATGCATTTATTATTGAGTTGGAGTTTAGATCTAAGCAGGGAGGAGTGTTGTGTTTGTAATATTTCAGTCATATTTGAGTAATATGGTAGATGTAATGTTTGATGAAATATTCTTTGTCAGTTACATAATTCATTACGGGTCACATGTGTGAAGTCGGTGAACGGAACATGTCATTATGCCACATCATTTTTTTGCGGGCATCACTAAAGCAAAAATGATGCACAAAAGATACACAAGTTATCTCCCAGGCTCCATGTTTTTCTTCTGATTAGTTTTGAACTTACAAAACATAACAGAGACTCCCATGCACAAGATTGTGAGAGGCTTCAGGTGGATGTTGATTCAGTCAGCTCCATCACAGACACAATCCTTCCCAGCATTGAAGACATTTTCTCAGGTGATGCCTCAAGAAGGCAGCATCCAACCTTAAGGACCTTTGCCAGCCGGGACATCGCAGTTTCTCATTGCTATCATCAGGAAGGAAGTATAGGAACATGAAGGTACGCACACAATATTTTAGGGACAGCTTCTTCCCCTGCACCATTAAATTTCTGAATGGTCTATGAACCTATTCTTCTTTTGTATTATTTATTCATTTATTGTAACTTTCTGCGGCACAGTACCGCTACCACTACCACAAAACAACATACCTCACAACAACACTGCTTGATCCACTTCGTGTTTCCAACAGTTTCAGCTTTTATTTTCAGATTTCTTTCATCTGCAGTTCTCTTTGTATTCTATGCTGAATTGTATTCAGTGCTGAGTTGTACTTTTTGCTGAACTGTACTGTATACTGAATTGTACTCCGTACTGAATGGTACTGTGTTGAATTGTACTCCGTGCTGAATTATGCTCTGTTGAATTGTAGTCTGTGTGGAATTGTACTCTGCGCTGACTGTACTCTATGCTGAATTGTACTCTGTAATGAATTGTAGGCTGTACTGTACTGTATGCTGACTTGTGTTTTCTTTTGGCATAGACGTTTTTGCAAACTATTAGAATCAGTATTCATTAATTATGTCTGAAAAAATCAGTTTTATTTTAGTTTCACATCTATCACGTCTCATCCTTTCTCTCCCCCAGAGAAATGAAGCGCTGTTTTGGCAAACTTGCACGTTTGTCTCCACCATCTGCTTATAATGAGAAGTGCAGCAGCAAGTGGCAATAAATTATTGAATTAAGACTTGTCCCAAGCAGTGTATGGAGGACTCTACTGATCCACCCTCTGATTATTTATTGTTATTGCAGGAGTCTGAGGGATCTCCAAGACACTGCAGTAAGAGAGGATCTGTTCCCTACATTCCACCTTCCTTCCAGATCAATGAATCTACTAGTCAGCATATCTTTCTAATGTAGGAAGAAACCGGATACTGGGGGAAACCCACGTACTCACAAGCAGTTCATAAAATCTCTTTACAGGTGGTGTCAGAATTGTGTGCTGAACTCCAAAGCACCAAGTTGTAAAAGCATTGCGCTAACCACTGCACTACCGTGTCAACAAATGTTGGAGTAACTCAGCAGGTCACACTGTATCTGTCATAGAACAGCCTCAGAATAAATGAATGCTCCTTTAAAACTGAAATGAGGAATTTTTTCAGCCAGAGTATGGCAGATCTCTAGAAAGGTCAAGAAATTGGGTGTATTTAAGGCAGAATTTGATAGTTTTTTGATTAGTAAAGCAATTAAGTGTGACATGAGGAATGCAGGAGAATAAAACTGAAAAAAAAATTAGATCAGCCATGACTAAATGACAGAAGAAATTCGAGGGGCAACATGGTGGAGTAGCATTTAGCATAATGCATTATACTGCCAGTTGTAAGATCAGGTTTTATTTCCCACTACCATCTGTAATGAGCTTGTATGTTCTCCCCTTGACCGTGTGGGTTTCCTCCTGGTGTTCCAGTTTCCTCCCATATTCCAAGATGGCTAGGGTTAGTGAGTGGTGGGCATGCTATGTTGATGCCAGAAATATGGTGACACTTTCGGACTGCCCTCAGCACATCTTCGGACTGTGTTGTTTATTGATGCAAGAATCGATGCATTTTGATGTTTCGATATACATATGACAAAGCTAATCTAATCTAATGGCCTAATAATGCCCCATTATCTTATGGTCTTAAGCATCTGCAGAATCTCTTGTGTTTATGTCTTATAATCCAGCATTGGTTAGCCATATCTGGACTACGTGCCCATTTCTGGTCACCACATTTTTAATAGTGGCTCTATAGATGGTGTGAGTTTGGGGGCGTATTTCATGGAATTAGTACAGGGAGTGTTGACGCATTGCTGAATAGCCCAAGGTGATAATCAAAAACTGATCATAAAGAGTCCCAACCAATCAATTAAGGCAAATGTCAGAAGGGCGAGGGGGAGGGCGCATTAAAAAGCACCATAACTTCTATCTGCAAAGATTCTAGTGCACGGCAGGAGTTATCACAGGGTGATGCACAGATCTCTGGAGGAAATGAATACCTCAGGTGTGGAAACACATTGCTGGTGTTTGAGAGATCTGCCAAATCCTACGTGTAAGGTGTTGTTCTCAATAAGAGAGGATTTGCAGTTAGTTCTATTCACTTAAACATTTAGCATTGCAAATTCTGATCCATGGTACTTTAATACGAACATTAGCAAGGTTTAATACATACATAAAAAGAGAGATTAGCTTTATTTGTCACATGTGCAGTACATTGAAACATATAGTGAAATGTCTCATTTTTGCGTAACTGACCAACTAAGTCTAAGGATTATGCTGGGGGCAGCCCACATGTGTTACCATGTCTCCAGTGCTAACATAACCTGCCCACGACTCACTAACTCTGGCTATAAGTCTTTGGAAGGTGGGAGGAAACTGGATCACCTGGTCATGGGGAGAATATACAAACTTCTTAAAGACAGTAGCATGTATCAAACCTCAATTAGTGTCTGTTGGCACTGTAAAGTGATTACACTAACTGCTACACCATTGTCACCTACGTGGTGTATCAATTACAATTCACACTCCAGCAAAGCATAATAATGACAACTACTTTGCAGAGGTATTTGTCCAAATAACCAGTAAATATCTACATAGACTTTGGTTTCTTATTTTAGTAATAATTTTTTCAGCGATATCAGGGTCAGGTTATTCCAAAATTCTTCAAGTTTGGAGTACTTTATCCTTGGAAACTATAACAGTATACTTTATTTAACAATGTGTGCGTCCACCAGGCAATAAACAGACTACACCTTACTGCTTTGGATTTCAGAAAAAATATATTTTCTTTCCCCTACTGCCCATTAAACTGAACCCAGACCCTCCAATCACTATCAGGAACCCAGACTGTATCCATTTTGCACTTGGTAGCATTTTTTCTCTTACAATATTATCTTTGACTTGTGAAAATCAAACTGAACACTCCAAATACTGGTAATCTTAAAAAACACAAAATGCTGGAAAGACTCAGAAGGTTAAGACAACATCTGCAGGAGAAACAGAGTTGATATTTCAAGCAAAGTTCCTTCTCTGTCCCAGTCTAAATAAAGGTTCTTCATTCTTGAGTGTTTTCCATTGTTTTAGAGTTATAGAGAACCACAGCCCAGAAACAAGCCATTTACCCATCTAGATCATGCCAGCCCGGTCTGCTTAATCCCATCACCAGCACCAAGTCTCTCATTCATATATCTATCCAAACTTTTCATAAATGTTACAATTTCTTAAATGTCAAGTTCACTGATGACACGACAGTGGTAGGGCTCATCACCAACAATGATGAGACAGCCTACAGAGGATAAGTGGAAGAGCGGGAACCTGGTGCCAGGCAAATAACCTCTTCCTTAATGTCAACAGGACAAAGAAAATGGTTATCACTTTCTGGAGAACTTGCATCACTCACATCCCCCCCCCCCCCCCCACTTACATTGGAAGCACGGCCGTGGAAACTTAAGCAGTTTCAAATTCCTGGCGGTGCACATCACACACAATCTCTCATAATCCTAAAACACAAGAAAGCTCACAAGAACCTCTACTTTCTGAGGAATCTGAAGAGAGCCTGGACTTTGCACATTCACACTCATGTCATTCTAGAGACGCACAGTAGAGAGTATCCTAACAAGCTGTATCAGTGCTCGGTACAGAAACTGCACTGTGACAGACAGGAAGGCTCCACAACAGCTAGTCAAAGCTGCCCAATGCATCACTGGTATCAACCTATCTGTCATCAAGGATATATATACAGAAAGGTGCAGAAAAGAGCCAGTAATATAATGTAGGATCCCACACAACATGTTTGTGGACTGTTTATCTCACTTCCATAGGAGGCTATGTAGCATCTACACCAGGACCACCAGACTTACTTTCAGCAAGCAGTAAGTCCGATCAACACCTCCACCCATTAACCCCACCACTACTTTATTACTTCCCGTCAGCTACCTTATTACAACCCAGCATCACTTTATGGATATACAATCAATGTATATAAAGCAAATATGTATTTATATTTGTGTTTTAAAAAATTATTGTATTCTTTATCTTTTGTTTTTTGTGCTGCATTGGATTCTGAGTAATAATTATTTTGTTCTTACACTTGTGTACAGGAACCGCCATTGAACAATCTTGAACTTTCATCCACCACTTCCAATGGCAGCTCATTCTACACTCACAAAACCTCTTGAATGAACAAGTTCCACCTCAGATTCCCCTTAAATATTTCATCTTTCTCCCTAAAGCTATGACTTCTAGATCTAGTCTCATCCAACCTGAGGGGAAAAAGCTTGCAAGTATTTACCCTATTTATACCCCTCATAAATTTGTATACCTCCACAAGATCTCCCCTTATCGTGCAAATCTCCTGCGGGGAACAAAGTCCTAACATAGTCAGCTTTTACTTGTAACTCAGGTGCTTAAGTGCCTGCAACATCCTTGTAAATTTTCTCTGCAGTCTTTCAAGCTTATTAGTATCTTTCCTGTAGATAGTTGTCCAGAAAGGCCCACCAGACAGTTCTAGTGACCTACCTATAAAATTCAGCCTCATCCATTTCATATCTTGATCATGAGTAAAGATAGATCTGGTCCTCGGGTTGAAGTTCTAAACTGGAAAAAGGCCAAATTTGAAAAAATGAGAAAGGATCTAAAAAGCATGGATTGGGACAGGTTGTTCACTGGCAAGTTTGTGATTGGTAAGTGGGAGGCCTTCAAAGGATAAATTTTGAGAGTGCAGAGTTTGTATGTTCCTGTCAGGGTTAAAGGTAAAATGAATAAGAATAAGGAACCTTGGTTCTTGAGGGATATTGGAACTCTGATAAAGAAGAAGAGAGAGATGTATAACATGTATAGGCAGCAGGGAGGAAATAAGATGCTTGAGGAATATAAAAAGAGTAAGAAAATAGTTAAGAAATCAGGAGGGCTAAAAGAAGACATGAGGTTGCATTGGCAGTCTGGGTGAAGGGTAATCCTAATATCTTCTACAGGTATGTTAAGAGCAAAAGGATAGTAAGGGATAAAATTGGTCCTTTTGTAGATCAGAGTGGTTGGCTATGTATGGAACCAAAATAAATGGGAGAGATATTAAATGGTTTTTTTTTTTGCATTTGTATTTACTAAGGAAACTGGACTGAAGTCTATGGAAACAAGGCAAACAAGTAGGGAGGTCATGGAACTTATACAGATTAAAGAGGAGGAGGTGCTTGCTGTCTTGAGGCAAATCAGAGTAGACAAATCCTCAGGACCTGACAGAGTATTCCCTCGGACCTTGAAGGAGACTAGTGTTGAAATTGCAGGGGCCCTGGCAGAAATATTTAAAACGTCAATATTCACAGGTCAGGTGCCGGAAGATTGGAGAACGTAGTTCCGTTGTTTGAAAAAAGGCTCAAAAAGTAAGCCAGGAAATTATGGGTCGGTAAACTTGACATCAGTAGTTGGTAAATTATTGGAAGGAATACTAAGAGATAGGATCTACAAATATTTGGATAAGCAGGGACTTATTAGAAAAAGTCAGCATGGCTTTGTGCGTGGTAGGTCATGTTTAACCAATCTATTAGAATTTTTTGAGGAAGGTCCCAGATGGGAGGTTAGTTAGGAAGATTCAGTCGCTAGGTATACATGGAGAAGTAGTAAATTGGATTAGACATTGGCTCAATGGAAGAAGCCAGAGAGTGGTAGTGGAGGATTGCTACTCTGAGTGGAGGCCTGTGACTAATGGTGTGCCTCAGGGATCAGTGCTGGGTTCATTGTTATTTGTCATCTATATCAATGATCTGGATGATAATATGGCAAATTGGATCAGCAAATTTGCTGATGATACAAAGATGGGAGGTGTAGTGGACAGTGAGGAAGGTTTTCAAAGCTTGCAGATAGATATGGACCAGTTGCAGGAATGGGCTGAAAAATGGCAGATGGAGTTTAATGCGGACAAGTGTGAGGTATTGCACTTTGGAAGGTCAAACCAAGGTAGAACATACAAGGTAAATGGTAGGGCACTGAGGAGTGCAGTAGAGCAGAAGGATCTGGGAATACAGATACATAATTCCCTGAAAATGGCATTTCAAGTAGATAGGGTTGTAAAGAGAGCTTTTGGTACATTGGCCTTTATAAATCAAAGTATTGAGTATAAGAGTTGGAATGTAATGGTGAGGTTGTATAAGACATTGGTGAGACCGAATTTGGAGTATTGTGTGAAATTTTGGTCACCTAATTACAGGAAGGATATTAATAAGGTTGAAAGAGTGCAGAGAAGGTTTACAAGGATGTTGCCAGGACTTGAGAAACTGAGTTACAGAGAAAGGTTGGATAGGTTAGACTTTATTCCCTGGAGTGTAGGAGAATAAGTGGTGATTTGATAGAGGTGTATAAAATTATGATGGGTATAGATAGAGTGAATGAAAGCAGGCTTTTTCTACTGAGGCCAGGGGAGAAAAAAAACGAGTTAAGGGTGAAGGGGGTAAAGTTTAAAGGGAACATTGGTGGGGGGGCTTCTTCACCCAGAGAGCAGTGGGTGTGTGTAATGAGCTGCCAGATGAAATGGTGAATGTGGGATCACTTTTGACATTTAAGAAAAACTTGGACAGGTACATGGATGAGAGGCATTTGGAGGGATATGGCCCAGGTGCAGGTCAGTGGCACAAGGCAGAAAAATGGTTGGGCACAGTCAAGAAGGGCCAAAAGGCCTGTTTCCATGTGTAATGTTCTATGGTTCTATATACAACTTCAATACAACCTTTCAACTCGAACTCAATAACCCAATTTATGAAGGCCAATGTGCCAAAACTTCTCTTTACTACCTGCAACACTCCTTCCAATGAAGTATGGATCCATATTCCCAGGTTACTTTGTTCTACCACAGAACTCCGTGCCCTACTGCTCATTGTGTAAATCTTACTCTGGCTTGACCTAAAGTGCAAAACCTCACTCTGCATTAAATCTCATCTACCATTGTTCAGCCCATTTTTCTCAAAATGTTATGTTAATCATTAGCTTCTGTTCAAACATATCTTCCTTTTTAGGTTTATAGTTTTTTTTGTTGAAATTTACATTGCTTTAGACTTCAGAAATGTTAGTTATTACAAAAATAAAACTTAGTTTAAAAAGTTTAGAATGAATTGATTGCTTTACAGCTGCTCATTTGTGATGGACTGCTTTCAAACAGACATTTATTTTCTCATTTTTAATATTCTCTACATCAAGGTCAAATCTACTGCTTTTGATGGATCTAATCAACAGTGAATTAGTGTAACATCTGCAGGAAGCAGTATGCAAGTACAATTGTGCAACTTACTCTAAAAGGACTCAACACATAATTAGTGGATCTAAAAATAACTTTCAAAGGAATGACCTCTCTGTCCTTACAGTTCAATCCCAGCTTTCAGAACATAGATCAGCACAGCACAGAATAGGCCATTTAGCACATGATGTTGTGCTGACCTTTATAAACTTACTCTATCTTCCTTTCCAGTCTTGAAACAGTCTCAGTCTGAAACGTTGACTGTTTACTCCTCTCCTTAAACGCTGTCTGTCTTGCCAAGTTCTTTCATCATTGTGTGTTGTTGTAGATTCCTGTAGAATTTTGTTTTTTTTTGATTTTTTTTTAAAAAAAGTTTTATTCATAATGAACATGGAAGTGCTGAATTGACATGAAAACCTGTCTGTTAATCTCCTTCAGAGAATGAAGCCTGCTGTCCTCTTCCATTCTCTTTTGGATTTGACTTCAGACTCAGGATACTTAGGTTGACTCCTCCCTGCTCTCTGAAATACCAGAGCAAGCCATTCAATTGTGTTATAATTCAAGAGCTTTTAAGGATGGATAATCAATGCTGAAGTTGTCAATAACATACACATTCTGAATAATGAAAGAAACAAATTATAAAAATTACATTTGGCGGCAGTAGGTTGCCTTGCTTTCAGTTTCATCACCTGAACACATTATGCTGCAAGTTTAGTCATGTAGCCCCTATTAAATGGCCGATTACCCGATTAGCCATTCCTCAAGTGCGAACTTAAATTCTAAAGCCGAAACTTGCAATTAATGTTATAATGAAGCTAGAAATGATTAGAGAACCTTAAGCCACCAGGTCTGTTATAATTCTTTACACCAGGGGGTTTAATAATACAATCATACAGTAATGATGAGGCCATCGAGTCAATCTTGTCTGTGCCGGCTCAAGAAGTTCCTCTTTTTCTTTTTTTTTGGTAATTTATTTTTTTATTGAAGTTCATCAAAAAAATATTTCCATAAGATGTACATATATATCACAAAATCTCCACAAAGTATTTATCTGGGGTATACACATAGAAAAGCGTGGAAAGAAAAAACAAGTAAAAGGAAAGAACTATGTACAAGTAGGGAGTGATCTTTTGTTTTACAACAGATTCATTGATTTGTGAGAATAAAATCAGGCCTATGAGACAATAGACAATAAGTGCAGAAGTAGAACATTCGGCCCTTCGAGCCTGCACCGCCATTCTGAGATCATGGCCGATCATCTACTATCAATACCCGGTTCCTGCCTTGTCCCCATATCCCTTGATTCCCCTATCCATAAGATACCTATCTAGCTCCTTCTTGAAAGCATCCAGAGAACTGACCTTCACTGCCTTCCGAGGCAGTGCATTCCAGACCCGCACAACTCTCTGGGAGAAGAAGGTTTTCCTTAACTCTGTCCTAAATGACCTACCCCTTATTCTCAAACCATGCCCTCTGGTACTGGACTCTCCCAGCATCTGGAACATATTTCCTGCCTCTATCTTGTCCAATTCCTTAATAATATTATGTGTTGCAATCAGATCCCCTCTCAATCTCCTTAATTCCAACGTGTACAAGCCCAGTCGCTCTAACCTCTCTGTGTAAGACAGTCCAGACATCCCAGGAATTAACCTCGTGAATCTACGCTGCACTTCCTCTACAGCCAGGATGTCCTTCCTTAACCCTGGAGACCAAAACTGTACACAATACTCCAGGTATGGTCTCACCAGGGCTCTCTACAAATGCAAGAGGATTTTCTTGCTCTTGTACTCAATTCCCTTTGTAATAAAGGCCAACATTCCATTAGCCTTCTTCACTGCCTGCTGCACTTGCTCATTCACCTTCAGTGACTGATGAACAAGGACCCCGAGATCTCTTTGTATTTCTCCCTTACCCAACTCTACACCATTCAGATAATAATCTGCCTTCCTGTTCTTACTCCCAAAGTGGATAACCTCACACCTATTCACATTAAATGCCATCTGCCAAGTATCTGCCCACTCACCCAGCCTATCCAAGTCACTCTGAATTCTCCTAACATCCTCATCACATGTCACACTGCCACCCAGCTTGGTATCACCAGCAAATTTGCTGATGTTATTTTCTATGCTGTCATCCAAATCATTAACATAAATGGTAAACAGCTGTGGTCCCAATACCGAGCCCTGTGGCACCCCACTAGTCACCACCTGCCATTCCGAGAAACACCCATTCACCACTACCGCATATTTCAGGCATTATGTAGTTAAACCATTTTTCCCAGTATGAATCAAATTGTTCCAGCTTATGATTAACAGATGCTGTTATCTTCTCCATTTTGTAAATGTCCATTGTAATTTCCATCCATGTATTTAAAGTTGGGCTCTCCTGTGATAACCATTTCCTAGTAAGTGTCTTTTTACCAGCCACCAACAGTATATTCATTAAATATTTATCTCTTTTCAACCATTCTTGAGGTATATATCCAAAATATATGGTTTTATCCTCTAAGTGTATTTCACATTTAAAGATGTCATGTAGGGCATTGTGTATCCCCCTCCAATAGTTTTTGATAACAGGGCAGTCCTAAAAAATATGATAATGATTTGCATTTTGATTTCCACAATTCCTCCAGCAAACAGGGAGGTTACTATCACAATGGGATTTCTGAGAGGGTGTAATAAAATATCTTATCAAGTTTTTCCATCCAAACTCCCTCCATTTCTGTGAACTGGTACACTTCCATTGATATCTCCGTATTGTTGTCCATTCTTCCTCAGATATAATTATCCCTCCTTCCTTCTCCCATTTTGTTTAAATATATGAAGTCGAATGTGTTTTAAGATTTGACAATCCCTTATACATGCTTGAAATGATTCTACTACCATTACCTGAATTATATGCTTTTCTAAAGAGCTCTATCAAGCATGTATTTGCCTTGGTTACATTTTTAAGCATCTTATTAACATATTGTCGCATCTGTAAATACCGATAAAAATCTTGTTTTTCTAATAAGCGTTTCTCTTTTAGCATTTCAAAACTGAACAGTGTTCCTTCTTTCATTATGTTGCAAAGAACTGTTATTCCTTTAGCTATTCAGTCCTTAAATCAAGCATCCAAATTATTTGGTGTAAAATCCGAGTCATATGCACACCATTTAGAATTGCAGTATCTCCCTCTAGATTATATTCTTTTATAGTAGTTTTCCATATTTTAAGAGTCAATTTCACCCGTGGGTTATCAATAGTATTTATGTACCTTTGCAGGATGTTTTCAGCCAAAATTGCTTGTATGGGGATGGGAAGTACCCACTCCTCAATGTTTTTCCATTGGCGTCATATGATGGGTTGCACCAACACATCACAGCTCTCAACTGTGCTGCAAAATAATAATCTCTAAGAGAAGGCAAGCCCCATCCCCCTTTTACCTTTGCTAATTGCAAAGTTTTGAGACAAACTCTGGGCCTTTTACCTTGCCAAATATACCTTGATAGCATCTTGTTCCATTCATTGAATTGATTTTGATTAATCTCTGTTGGTAGGGTCTGAAAGAGATATAACAGTCTGGGCAGTATATTCATTTTAATAGACTCAATCCTTGAACTGAGACTGAAGAAAGGAATCAGGCTCCATTTTGCCACATCTTCCTTAATTTTTTTTATATAAAGGCTGATAATTACATTCTGATAATTTTGCCAAATCTTTTGGCATAATAATGCCCAAATATTTGAAAGACTCTGTATACCATGCCCAGGGGTATCGACTTTCAATTTCTCTTGGTGGGCTATGGTAATATGAAAGTAATTGGGTTTTATCTATGTTGATCTTGTATCCTGATAGTTGACCATATTGTTCAAAGGATTGCATCAATTTAGGTAAAGAGTATGTTGGTTGCCCTAGATAGATCAAAATGTCATCCGCATAACAAGCCAATTTACACTCTGTCCCTTTAATAGTAATTCCCCTGATATCTTCATTTTGTCTGATGTATTGAGCTAATGGTTCCAGATATAACGCAAAGAGTAGTGGTGACCATGCATAACCCTGTCTCGTGCCCTATTCTAGGGTAAGACTATTTGATAAATATCCATTGATTTTAATCCTAGCAGTAGGATTGTCATATAGTGTCTGTATAATTTTACTAATTGTGTCTTGGAAACCAAATCTATTTAAAACTCTTGTAAAGAAAATTCCAATTAACTGAATCAAATGCTTTTTCAGCGTCCATGCTTATCACTATTGCTTCAATTTTATTTTTTTGAATATGATACATAATATGAAATGTCCTTCGTATATTGTCTTGAGTCTGGCGTTGTCGTATAAAACCTGTCTGATCATTACGTATCAGTATGGGTAAAAACTCTTCTAATCATTTGGCCATGATGGAGGTAAATAACCTATAACCTACATTAAGAACGGATATTGGTCTAAATGACTCGCATTCCATTTTATCCTTGCCTTCTTTCGGTATAGCTGAGATTATCGCTTCCTTCCAACTGGGTGGCATTTGTGCCTTTTTTAGAGCCCAGTTCAGTTCAGGAGTAAAACAGGAATTAACTTATTTTAAAATTCTTTGTACCACTCTTCCGTATACCATCTGATCCTGGTGACTTGCTTAATTTAAGCCTACTAATTGCAGCTTTTAATTCAACTTCAGTTATGTCAGCAGTCATCGTTCTATTTTGTTCTTCGCTTAAAGTGGGTAACTCTTGACAGTTTCTTAGGCAGTGCCACCTGAGGGCTCAAAGATCATGCGCATTCAACAGTGGTTTCCAACCTTGCCCTTTACGCACTGAGATGTCTCTGAATTCTCTGAATCTTTTCACAATGTTATGTACTGTAGATGTTGAAAGACCTAAATTCTCTGCAACCTTGCGTCGGGAAATGTTCCTTTTGAACTGACTAACAATTCTCCTACGAATCTTGGCACAAAGGGGTGAGTCATGACCCATCCTTGCTTGCAAAGACTGAGCCTTTGATGGACGCTACTTTTATACCCAGTCATGATACCTCACCTGCTACCAATTAGCCTGCTTAATGTGGAGTCTTCCAAACCGGTGTTACTTGAATATTCTGTGCACTTTTCAATCTTATTTTAACTCTGTCCCAACTTTTGTTGAGTGTGTTGCAGCCATCAAATTCTAAATTTGTGTATATTTACAAAATACAATTAAATTGGTCAGTAAAACTATTGAAAATCTTTTCTTTGTACTTTTGTCAGTTAAATAAAGGTTCACGTGAATTAAAGTATCACAGATTTTTGTTTTTATTGCATTTTGGAAAATATCCCAACTTTTCTGGAAATGGGGTTCATATATATGCACAGACACACAAAAAAAAATATATATATACACACACACACACATACGTACATGTATATATATATATATATATATATATATATATATATATATAGAAACACACACACACACATTACACACATACATATATTCTCATTTTGGTGGGGAAAAAGGATTAAGTGAGTGAATAAAGAATAACAACTAAGTAATATAAAATCCACATTATAATAAGTATTTCTCGAGATAGGTATATCACCAGATACTTTTGCTTCTGCTTAGCTTCTCAACATTTTTAAAGTTAGCCAAACCTCTTCTGAAGGGGGTGAGGACAGTCTTTGGGAAACTCCCAGTCTCTTCCTGATATATTTCTCTTGGCCTCCTCCTGTCTCCTGCCTTCTTGATTCTCGCACTATTTCCCAAGCGGAGTGGGATAATTCCTCAGTCAGGCTTTCCCTTGTTTTGGTCATGCTGACGGGCAACCCTCTGGCCTTCATGTCTGTAGTCGCCTCTTCCACTGTCTGCCTCAACCGCGTCCTGTTGTCATAAAACACTCGAAGTTTAGCAGGGTACAGAGTTTGAAATCTAATCTTATTTTGCTTTAGTACTCGCTTTACTTCAGAGTATTGTTTGCATTTCTGGAGGACCGCGGGGGGGGGGGGTAATCTTGGTCGAAATATATTAATTTATCCTCTAAAAGCACTCTCTTTTTTCCCCAGGCCCTTTTTAGAATCTCTGCCTTGGTGCTGTACCGAAGGAATTTAATTATTATTCAGCTTGGCTTTCTATCCTGGGTAGGTTTGGGGACTAACGCACGGTGGGCTCTTTTGACTTCCAGCTCCATAGCCAGGGGAAGATCCAGCGCATCCCGCAGTAACTTTCTGACAAACTCCGTCATGGATGAGCCCTCCGCTCCTTTGGGAACATTGTAGATTCTGATATTTTTCCGCTGTGATCTTCCCTCCAGGTCAAGCAGTTTACCTTCTTGGTGATGTATTATTTTTGTCTTGCTCAGTATCCGTTCCACATTTTGAACACGATCTTCCACCTTCTCAATGTGAGTCTCTGCCACTGCTATTTTTTGATTAACGCTGGCGAGCTCTGCCTTAATATCACAGAGCTGCTGCTTTATATCTTTCTGGACCTCCATTATTTCTTTCAGGATTTCGAACATATTCGCCGCTTCCTCTGAACAAGGCCAGGCATCCCTCTCGCTAGCCCTCAGACGGGTCGGAGAGCCGCTCACTGCACTCCTCTCGGACGCAGGCTCTGCAGTGTTGCTTTTTAAATTCCCATTTCTTTTCAGTTCAGATATTTTTCAAAAAAATATTATATTTGACGGGTTAACGGGGCTTAATACACGTTTTTCCAGAGGAGCTAGTGACGTAAGCTGCCATTCTTGACGATGATGTCACCGGAACCCTCCTGTAGCATTTTGTATACATGACCAATCTAATCCTTCCCTCCCACACAGCCCAAAATACTCCATTTTTCTTACATCAGAGTGCTGCTCTCTCATATCTGCTACCAAATCCCAGCAGTGTGTTCCAGGTACCTGCCACTCTAAAAGAAATCTGCTTCTTGTAAATCCTCCGCTCACCCTAAATGGATGGCCTTTGAAATTAGCTATTTCCATTCTGGGAAAAAGGCACAGCTTGTTTACCTTCAATGCCTATCAGTCTTGTACAGCTCTAGCTTGCTCAACTTTTCTTCATAAATCATGCTCTTTAATCCAGGCAGTATACTGACAAATCTCCTCTGTACTATCTCTAAAGCTTCCATCTTCTTTCCATGATGAGGCGACCAGAACCGAACAAATACTCTTAAGAGTGATCTGACCTGGGTTTTATGGAGCTTCAACATTACCTCATGGCTCTTAAACGTAATTCTCTGACTAATGAAGGCTAACAGACTATATGCCTTCTTAACCACCCTATCAACTGTGCAGTGACTTTGTGGGATTTATGGATGTGGACCCCAAGCGTCCTCTGTTCCTCCAACAGAAGGAACTGAAAGCAACAGAAACAACTCACCTGTACACTGTCAAATTGATTATTCAGTATGACAGAGGACAGTCATCCACACTGGTGGGGTTTCGACCACATACAAAACAGGTTTAGAAGATCAATTAAATAAATGTGTAATAAGAAGTTGTTTAAATTCATTTTGTTGTGGCAGAATCTGAACTCCTATCTTTGGATTAATAACTCCAGCATTTCCACGCCAGTCCAGCATTTTAATACTACCTTCTGAAAACCAACGGTTATGTGAAAACACAAGGCACAAGAAATTCCACAGATGCTAGAAATCAGGGTGCTAACTGACCTGTTGAGTTCCCCCAGCATTTTGTATGTGTTATTCAAGACTTTCTGACCTTACTCTTCTGCTTAATTGATTGCAAATTACAGGCAAGAGTTCCATTTATTTGGGTGACTTCAGAAGGTTCAGAATAAATCCAATACTGTTTCCATCTGTTGCACACAATAATCCTGGAAGCTCGCTGGGTTTGATTTCCCCACTCTATATTGAATTCGAGTGAGACTATAAACACCACTACATAAGAGCTGTCCACAGCACAATAGAGAGTCATTCCAATAGTTTCTTGTAGATCTAACACTGGCCTTAATTCTATGGGCACTTTTAAGGTTTTTTAATCATGTCTTGCATGAAATGATTTGGCTCTGGGTGAAAGGTCCTTTACTCTCTGAGAAGGTGCATAACATTTCAGGGCATTTATGAAACCAAGATAAACACTTGGATGATAGAAAAAAAAGGAATGGCATGCAGGAGGGAAAGGTTAGATTGATCTTAGTAGGTTAAAAGGTCTGCAAAACGCTGGGCTGAATGGTCTGTATCAGGCTGTAATGTCCTAAGTGTTAGGTACAAGGTATACTGGACTTGCCAAAACTGAACTTTTCAGTCATGTGGAATATCTTCCCACACCCTGTTGATATTAGAAGTGGATAAATATCTATTAGAAAAGTGACTCTTGTCTCAAATAATGCTGGTGTCATTATGGAGAGCATAGTTCCCCAGAGAGGAAAACAATTACATTAACCATAACCACAAGACACTTCATAATAGAAGAAAAGTCCTCACAGCAAGATTCCTCAATTCCTTATTGCAAAATTTCAGCCATTCACATATAACTCCATGATTAACAAGAACAAAAGTTTAATCAAATATGAGTACATAAGCCAGTATGGTTATGATGTCCAAGCACACAACCATGTGAATAGATCTTTTGACACAGTTTTATTTTGGCAATGCTCTACATCACTTTCAACATTTAATTAAGCACATGTAATTTACAAGTTCCATATTTCTGGCAATAAGAAAGTTTTAGAAATATAAGGACATTGTATTCAAGTTGGTTTAATAAAGAAATGATTTTTCAAGCACTAGTATGCAAAAATGAAATATTAAATAGAAAATGAAGCTGATACTTTTTAGCAAATAACATTCATGGCACAAAAATATTTAATGTTTTCAAAAGCAAGGGAGTCACATTGGCCTGGACAAATGGAGCAACCAACATGCATGTTTTGCCATACATGTAACTCACATGGTCCCAAATGGTTCAGGGACAAATTATGTGGAAGACATTTCAAACTGTTTTATACAAAGTTAGCTGCAATTAAATATCGCAATTACAACCAATATTTTTTTTAAAAGATGGGCAGTGACATGTTCAGTTCAGCAGCTCCAAATATGTAATGGGGACTTTTCCTTTCTGATTCCCTCGTTCACTCATCAGCCAGTCAGAGTCCATTCCAGGCTGACTATACACAGTGATCACCTAAAAAAAAAACCCATTGTTTATTATTCTGCAGGCTGTGACAAAGCTAAAGGAAGAATCATTACAGAAGATGTATATAGGAGAGGGAAAAAGGGATCGATTGGAGTGAAGGGAAAAATTAGGGAAATATTTAAAAATTCAGAGAATATAATTACATCCTACCTATACAGCAATGGAAGAACAAAGCCATTATACAGTATCTGCATACAGTATACAGACCATTTATAATTGAAATATATTGATTGAAACACTCAACAAGCAGCAGGTTAATAACCTTTCATCAGAAATGATGTGTTGGAAACATACTTTTATACATCACCTTTATCAGAATAAAATGTCCTACAGTGCTCCACAGAAAGATTTCAGAAATATTCCATAGGAGATTAACCAAGCCTTCACTGAACTACACTAGGCAAGTTTAAAGAAATTCCTTGAGGACAGAGGTGGTGGTGATTAGGGAATTCCAGCACTTGGCATCAAGGGAGTGAAATTCAGATGTATGGTGCCCTTTCTTCAGTGGGTGAACTTGGAGAAATCAGAGAGAAAGAGCTTATATTGGGTTACAGTTGAAGGTTTGGGCAAGATAATTAGCGGAAGGTGGAGGCTTCATAAAAGAAGAAAATTGTTGACATGTCTACCAAGTGTCCGGCAAGGTCAGATCAGTGTAATCAGACACAATAAGCTTATAGATGGCAAAGGGCTTATTCTCAAGTAGTTGGACATTTCAGAGGGAGATAGCAGCTGAACGAAAAGTAACAGAAAAGTACAACACAGTAACAGGCCCTTCAGCCCATCTAGTCCATGGGGAACCACTTAAACTGCCTACTCCCATCAAATTCCTTTACAGTAAACTACTTTATAGTTAGTTCCTAGCATCCTCTTAAACTGGAAGGGTAGTGTAACTGTGTAAACGATGTGATAGCACTTACAAGCCTATTGTTCCATTAACAAGTTTTCAACTGCAGTAAATAAACACAAGGGATTCTACTGGTGCTGGAATCCAGAGGCAACACACACAAAATGAGGGAGGAACTCAGGTTAGGCATCATCTAGGTAGAATAATGAGTCAACATTTCAGGTGAGAGCCTTTGTCAGGACTCATGAATCCCCATCAGTACTGATGAAGGGTCTTGGCTTGAAACATTCACTGTTTATTTTCCTCCATAGAAGCTGCCTGACCTGCTCAGTCCCTCCAGCATTTTATGTTGCTTCACTGAACTTTCCTCAACCTCTTCTCTCTTTCATTCTGCGGCTTGTTATATTTATCCCTGTCATAAGATGTTTGAAGAAAATGAGTAAATTATTAAGCTTTTATCCAATGAATTGGAATCAATTACAAATGCAAATTTCCCAACATGGTTTCTTAGAGTATGTACAATTAACTGAGTTACAACAATAAAGTGGACAAGTTAAAAATAATTTGTGTGCAAAGCTTTCAACACATTCTGAAACAAAATGCTACTGGAACTGGAAGCACTAAGCAGAACTGACAACAGCCTTGGAGAGACAAAGCAAATGAATGCTTCAAAAGGGACATCAGCCTGTATTCTCAAATTTGACAGTAACTCACATATTCTGGCCAACTGAGCATTTAAGGATTTTTCTGTGTTTAGATTCATATCATCTGCTGAAATAATGTCCTTACTCAGATGGGCCATACCCAGGCATTATTGCCAAGTGACCAAGCGATTACATCCTCAAAACTAATAGCAAAAAAAATATTGAGCTAAAAAGGCTTGAAGTGAACACTTTTGGGACACACGGGGTTTTTAAAATCAGGAGTGGGAATATTTCAATTGAAACACCAAACATTCTTAATTATTTTTTAAAGTTAAGAGTACAGTGTGTGTAATATCAGTGATGATATTTGAATGCTTTGTCCACTAACATTCGGTTATATACACCAGTTTTTACTGAAGTACCATTCAGAACTCAATAATCTATTCAGTTGCTTTACCCATACATCTCATTGAGAAAATGAACAATTATCTTCCAGTTTTATGAACCATTTGACAAGTAGCTACTCAAAGGTAGTTAACATACAGATAGCTGTATTTTTAGTTGGAGCAATGTTTACAGGTTAATTGAAACCAAACTGAAATAAAATTGATAGCATTCAAGAAAATGATTAAAATGGCTTTCCAGGGCCAATAATGATATGAGAGGATAATAAAAATAAAAATTCACTGGACTGAGATTCTTGGCCTATTGCACACATATTTACTAAAAAAAAAAATTTCTCCTAATCCCACTTCCCAACTCTGTTCCAGGTCTTGTAGGTAAACACATAACATAGAACCAGAAGAACCTGAAAATGCTCATTATTTGCCAAACAGAATATGTGAGAGTTACCATTTCACACGGTCGACTTTCCTGAAGCCATGAGTCTGGCTTCTTACCCTTTCTTTTCCAAGCTTAAAGAGCCTCGGCCTGAAACACAGTCTCTCCATAGATGCTGCCTGAGCTGGTGTGTGTGTGCGTGTGCGTGTGCGCGTGCGCGTGTGTGTGTGACTCTCACCTCATAGATGTTGCCAGACTAGTCCCTCCAGCATTGTGTTTTTGGCTTTGAGTTTCTACAGCATTTTACTTTAGAGCTAGAACCCTATTAATTGTGATTCAGCGTCTAATACTTTTAGGAAGGTGGCCCTCGATTATACTTCAAAGGGATATTTGCTGCCCAAGTCCCAAACTTACACTTTGTTTCCTTGCCATCACCTCATGTGTCCTCCGCAAACTCCTCAGCTGCAGCACACTAACCCCTCCTCACTAATCCTCACACACCTGAATTCTTAAACTGGCCCTCGTCTTTGTGAGGCACTCGTTCCTTTTCCTCTTAACAACACAAATAGAAATAAGAGTTAGCTATAAGTTCCTTCAAATCTGCTCAGCCATTCATTAAGATTCGGAATCTGATCCCCCCTCCCCCAATCAGGCAGATATAAACATGTACCATCAGTCTTAAGGATAGCTTCTATCCCACTATTAAGACTACTGAAAGGTAACACTTGTATAATAAAGTGGACCCTTGATCTCACCCTATACGTCACCATGGCCCTTGCACCTTATTGTCTACCACTGCCCTTTCCCTGTGTTTCATGCCATGCATTCATTTCATTACATCAATGTAAGGTCACTTGTAAGGTCAGGTCACTGGTCTGAGTGCTTCTGGTACCATGTAACCCAGTATTACCTGTCACATGGTCGGGTGGTCAGTGACTAAACCGGCTCCCCCACTAGGTTTGCCTGGTGAGAAGGGTGGCTAGACAAAAAACAGGACCTGTCAAAGGGCGGATGAACCCTCACATAGGGTCAACAGCCATCCAGCAAACACGTGCCGTGAAGCACGGAAAGGGCATCCCTTGCATCGAAGCTTGGTCTGGCCATTTACTGCAACAGAACTTCCCCACCCATCTCTGACCCCACCATGCCGCTGGATCCGAGAAGGATGTTGAGAGGGTGAGTCTGGACCTGTGCAACCCACTACTCACCTAAAATTCATTCATGCACACGCTGTTCCTTTCTGAGGAGTGGGGTATCATTCAAATCCCACTAACTGACTGAAAGGAACCATCATCATCCTAGGTGATGGATAGGCAAAGAGATGTAATGAAATGATTTGTATGGATGACAAACTGTACTATGGAACATGTTGCAATAATTAACCATTTACCAACCTGAAATATGAATGGGTTCCTTGAAGTGGTAGAGGCAAATATTCCCCAAAACATTTAAGCTACTTCTTCCCACCCGACAGCCAGGTTTCCACAATTGTCAGAACACCTGATGAAAGGGCAACCTATCCCTCATTGTGGGACACTGTAAAGGTAGTGGACAACAACCCATCATCACCACGACAAATGGAAATATACTCACCTAATTATGTTCTTCACTGTTAAGCCACAAATAATCTGTACAAATATTCTGTACAGTTTTGGTCACCGAATTATAGGAAAGATGTCAACAAAATAGAGAGATTACAGAGAAGATTTACTAGAATGTTACCTGGGTTTCAGCACCTAAGTTACAGGGAAAGATTGAACAAGTTAGGTCTTTATTCTTTGGAGCACAGAAGGTTGAGGGGGGACTTGATAGAGGTATTTAAAATTATGAGGGAGATAGATAAAGTTGACGTTGATAGGCTTTTTCCATTGAGGATAGGGAAGATTCAAACAGGAGGACAGGAGTTCAGAGTTAGGGGGCAAAAGTTTAAGGGTAACACAAGGGGGAATTTCTTTACTCAAGACAGTGGTAGCTGTGTGAAATGAGCTTCCAGTAGAATTGGTAGAGGCAGGTTCAGTATTGTCATTTAAAGTAAAATTGGATAGGTATATGGACAGGAAAGGAATGGAGAGTTAGAGGCTGAGTGCGGGTCAGTGGGACTAGGTGTGAGTAAGCGTTCGGCATGGACTAGAAGGGCTGAGATGGCCTGTTTCCGTGCTGTAATTGTTATATGGTTATATAATCATCGCAAAACCTTTGCTTCCTATATGTGCATTGTCACTCCTGGTATCTGAACATCTGGTTGGGGGGGGGGGGGGGGCTCTTCCTGGTTCTCATCCACATACTGTTTCTCATGTGATCCCAAGAAGAATTCCTCCCTCCCCCCACCCCCCCAACTTGTAGGTCATCCAACTTTTCCTCACCACACCTCTCTCAATTGAAACTTGCCCCATCTCCAAGTTGTTATATGCCTTGTCAATTCTGCCACTGTCTGCACCTTCTTCCTGCTAACCACTCTGGGTGCCCTGGTTTCCTCCCACACTCCAAAGACTTGCAGGTTCGTAGGCTGATTAAACAGATGCATGCAATTGGGGGGTGGGGTGGGTATGGGCTCTTTGGGCTAAAAGGGCCTGTTACTATGCTGCATCTCTGAATAGACAATGTCAAATACTAGAGCACATGCATTTACGTATTTAAGTTGAGAGAGTGGGGTGGGGGTAGAGTTTAATATATGTGGGGTGTTTTTTTATTTCACACAGTAGAAGGTGGAAACATATGACAGTGGCTCTTAAAAGAGACATGCACAGAATATGCAGAGAAAGCAGGGTCATAGATTATGTACATGCAGAGGGGATTTAGTTTAATTTGCCAGCATATTCAGCAGTGGCATGATGGGCTGAAGGGCCTGTGCTGTACTGTTCTATAAATGTCATTTGGCGTTTCATATGATGCAGGCAATCATAGTCTCCATAATGACGACTGCTCCTGCCAAACTTTTCTACAGAAGCGGTTTGCCATTGCTGCCTTCTGAGCAGCGTCTTTACACAATGGGTAACCCCAGCTATTATCAATACTTTTCAGAGATTGTCTGCTCAGCATCAGTGATCACATAACCAGGACTTGTAATATGCACTGGCTGCACACAAGACCATTCACCACCTGCTCCCATGGCTTCACCTGACCTTAATTGGGGAGGTTAAGCAGATAGGACACCTTGGCCAAGGGTAGCCACACCTCCACCCTGCCACCCACAAACTATACCCAATAAATAAAGGAAACATAGAAAGAGATGCGAAAGGCACACTACCTCTAAAGCAGAGGTTCCCAATTTTCATGCCATGGATCCCTACCATTAACCGAGGTGTCCGTGGACCTCAGGTTGGAGGCCCCTGCTCCAAAGGAGCATTGTTGGTTTTTGGGAGAGATGGAACAAGGATGAAAATACAAAGGAAATGTTGTTATTCAATGACAAGGCTGATTTGTAAGTACACTCAAGTAGAAACCTTACTCACCTCATCGGCCAGAAGTGACAACTCACTGCTGTCTGCAGCATCGTAATCGTAGAGAACTCTAGCTTTTCTGGTGCCACTAGATGACAGCTTGTAGTCAGTGGTTATTGGATTGTTTAGAGTGGATAATGGGACTGAAGATGCAGAAAGTGGGGGCACGGTGTTGGGCATAGCTGATGCTGAGGTAGTCTGATTGTTGTTGGAAGAAAACACAGTTGGAAAACTAGAAAATAAAAGTGTTAACATGAATGCAGAGGAAAAGCCACAAATTAAGACACATCATACTACATTAGCCCCTTTAAATTAGCTTTAGCAACATGTTACAAGTGATAACAGGTATGAGAGAATCAGATATCAGTGATATCACTAGTCAAAATATACCAACAGTTATGCTATTTACAGTTTTGAATGTTTAGATTTACAACATGATATGCAAGCAACAAGTTCAGAAGTGAAAAGTCAGGTATTAGAGGAGCTAGCCAAAATTCTGTCAGCAGACAAGCTAATCTATAGGATAGATCAAATTCCAAACTGCTGCTACATCATGAGGGATATAGACAGGATGAATGCATTAAAAAAAAATATACATAAAAGATAGTAACTATGGAGAAAGAAATGGTAAGAAGAAGTGGTTGCAGGAGTTACTATAACAATCTTTTAAGCAGTTGGACAGGTACATGGATTAGAAAGGTTAAGAAGGTTATGGACCAAACTCTAGTAAATGAGACTCGCTTGGATGGGGCACCTTGGTTGGCATAGACCAATTAGGCTGAGGAGCCTATTTCAGTGCTGTACAACTCCATGACTCTATACAACACAAAACATTAATAAAACATCATTGCCTTGCATTATAAAATGTTAATGCACATCACCCAGGACATGTTAATTATTAAATAGAAAAAAGTGATATGGAACTTTATTCTTGTTCCATGCCTGATCAAGGTGGCTGTTCCAAGGCACCTTACAATTATTTTTCAGGGGAGTTAAAAAAAATAATCAGTTAATGTGCAGCAATGTACAAAAATCATAAAGTGCTTAAAATTACTGTATTCCTCTGAGACACTACATAATGGGGAAAAAGTTCCCAATCTAAATCCAAATTACCTTCCAAGCTGCTTTTGTAAATCAACCATATATTGATAGCATTGTGCATAGTAGGTCACCTGGGCATCAACATAGTCATTCAAACAGCGAAGGTGATGTGTCTACGCAAGAAAAGGAACAAAAAGTGACAGTTAATTTTAGAACCAATGACATGAACTAGAGCCAAGAGTGTTTGAGGTCTATAAAAGGCAAAATAGTACACATAAACACGCGAGTAGTATTTTAACTGGAGCTTGTTAATCTACAACGACTGGATTGAGATCAAAGCTAGAGCAAGCACAGTGACAAGAGCAAAGGAAACTTACATGTGTACTGCCGATTCCTTCAAGCAGAAGTCTTGTAATCTCTGCTTGTCGGTCAAACTCACTCTGTGCAATCCGGACATCCTGCTCAGCCTGTGTAGGAGAGTTTGTTTTTAATTGAAGGCCAGGCAAAAATCTGCTTGCTAGTAAACAATTTAGTCACAATGCAGGGCAAACCCAATCAATTTACTTGTCAGACAATTTACTTCCTCATGAAAATACATAATACACAGCGAACTTCAGTCCACCTAGTTCATGCCGAACTATTTAATCTACCTACCACCATCGGCCTGCACTGAGACACAGCCATCCATACCACTACCATCCATGTAACTATTGAAACTTCTCTTAAATGTTGAAATCTAGCTCACATACACCACTTGCGCTGGCAACTCGTTACACACTCATGACCATCTGAGTGGAGTTTCCCTCATTTTTCACCTTTCATCCTTAACCCATGATCTCCAGTTGTAGTCACACCCAACCTCAATGGAAAAAGCTTGCTTGTATTTATCCTATCTATATCCCTCATAATTTTGTATATCTCTATCAACTCTCCTCTGAATGTTCAAGGAATAAAGTCCTAACATATTCAATCTTTCCTTATAACTCAGTTCTTTCATAGACCCGGCAAAATCCTTGTAAATTTTCTCTGTACTCTTTCAGAAAATCTTACTTATTTCTTTCCTGTTGGTTAGTGCTCAAAACTGCACAATACTCCAAATTAGGCCTCACCAACATCTTATACAACTTCAACATAACATCCCATCTCTTGTACGCAATACATTAAATCTCCTGTTCCAAAAGCTTTCTTTATAGCCCTACCAACCTGTGGCCTGCACTTCCATATCGCTTTGTTCTACCACATTCCTCAGTGCCCTACCATTCGCTGTGTAAGACCTACCCTGATTGATTCTACCAAAGTGCCACACCTTGCACTTATCTGCATTAAATTCCATCTGCCATTTTTTCAGCTGGTCCAGATCCTTCTGCAAGTCATGATAGCCTCCCTCATCTGCAAATCTGCTGATCCAGTTAACCATATTATCATCCAGATCATTGATGTAGATGACAAACAACAATATACCCAGCACTGATCCCTGTGGCACATCACCATTCACAGTTCTCCAGTCAGAGAGGCAACTCTCTTCTACCATTCTCTGGCATCTCCCATAAAGCCAATGCCTAATCCAATTTACTACCTCATCCTGAATGCTAAGCGACTGAACCTTCTTGATCAACCTCCCATGTGGGACCTAGTCAAATGCCTTACTGAAGTCCATGTAGACAACATTCACTGCCATGCCTTTATCCCATTTTCTGGTAACTTCCTTGAAAAACACAGAAGTTATTTAGACATGACCCAGCATGCATGAAGCCTTGCTAACTATCCTCAATCAGTCCAATATATCTCCAAATAATCATACATCCTTTAGAATACCTCCCAATAACTTTCCAACTACTAATGTCAGGGCTACAGGACTATAACTTCCTGCCGAAGTGTCTTGTCCCAAAACTTCAACTGTACTTTTTTTCCATAAATGTCTGGCCTGCTGAGTTCCCTCAGCATTTTGTGTGTATTGTTATAATTTCTTGCTCTATTTTTAAGAGCCTTTCTTAAACAGTGGAACAATCTTAGCTATCCTCTAATCCTCTGGTATCTCTCCTGTTACTAAGGACAATTTAAATGTCTCTGCTTAGGTCATGGCAATTTCTGCACTTGCCTCCCACTTGGTCAGAGGGAACACCTTGTCTGGCTCTGGGGAATTACCCACCCTAACTTGCCTCAGGACAGCAAACACCTTCTTTGTGATCTATACAGAGTCCATGACGTTAATGCTGTTTTGCCTCACTTCTAAAGACTCTGCATCCATCCCTGAGTAAACGTACAAACTTTGTACTCTCAAAATTTCACTTTTGAAGGTCTCCCTTTTATCAAGTACACCTTTGCAATTAAACAACCTGCCCTACTTCACACCTGCCAGATCCTTTCTGATACCTTTCTCCAATTTAGAATCTCAATCTACAGACCAGACCCATTTTATTTGCACATTTAATTTGAAAGTAATGGCACTGTGATCACTAGGTGCAAAGTGTTCCCCTACACAAACTTGCCATCTGCCTTGTCTATTCAAAATACTGCTGCACATCTTACATTCAATTTGCCTCGAGCATACAGGAGAACACTTAAATGACCAGCATGTGTCATTAGCTTTTTCACCCCATGAGTTAACACATCTTTTGTAGTTCAGTATTGCATAGATTTCCTTTGGATAATTATATTTTGAATGTTAGGAACATGAAGACTCTCAATTAATTTCGGGACTTCCAGACTGCAAAGCTTAGAAAGCTACTGGTCTAAAATGCATTATTGTAGGCTTTATGGAACACAGACAATACTATATCTTTAAAGAGAAAAGAATTACAATGGTTGGGCCAAAGAAAATTATCAAGCTGCTTTGTGACAACTTTCATACATACCAGTTAAAGCAAATTGTATATGGCATGTTGGAATAGGTGAAAAGTTTGCCTGATAAAATTCACAATGGATACATACTTTCACTTACAAAAACGCTTTGAATTATACTTTACCTCTTGCATTTAAAAGAACAGGCAGTACAGCAACTAAGTTGAAGTAACATAATTAAAACAGATTTTACATTTGATCTGCCAATGTCCTTGTGCCATTTTCCTTTGTAATACCCAGACATCAAATTCTCAACTTTATCCCTTCCTAAAGTAAAACAGTGTCACTTTCCTGCTGCAGATCAAAACTTAACCCTAAAAGAAAATTGACAGATGTTAATACAGTTAACCTACATTGCAAGGTTGAAGAGATAACAATTTTAATAATAAAAAGGGCAGTGTTGCACGACCTAAAGCCCCTTCACTCCCAGAAATATCATGTGCTGAGAAGAGAAAGTCATTTTACACAGCAGAACTTAGAACTAATATTTAAAGTAGAAAGGGGCATTTATTCGTGACCTCTGCACAAAACATTTTCTTAATAAAGCAATACAAATTATTTCACCCTAAACAGACAAGTTTCAACTTTATTACTATAAGGAAACTATTTTACTTTACTTACTTTTGACACTTCCTCTGCCCAAAGCTGTTAAGCATTTAAACAGATAACAAAAAAAAATCACTATTTACAATATACTTGCTTAGAAGTGATGCAAAATTGATGATAAAGTTTATTTTAACTATGCTTTATAATGAAATTTGTGACTGAGAAAAACATGCATGACTACAAAGATAAAGCTATCTCAAACATAAATGCTGCATACTCTTAATCTGAAGACTAACCGTAAACCTCAGGTTAACCTTCTAGTTTTTTTTTTATCTCAGACCCAAATCTTTGTTCCTTTCAGACTGATTTAAGTTCAGTTTTTGAATGATTTAAAATTCAAAAGTTACTTTAAGGAATTTTGAAAAATTAAGAACAGTGAAGTATCAGAAAAACCCTATAGTACTAGCTAAAAATATCGTTACCACATACAAATCTCTGTTAGAACATGTGTACATTATAACAGTTGTGAAGATCCATCAGGAGACAGACTGATGTTACGGGCATTGTGAACAGAGGGTTCAAAGCAGACCAATCAGCATCTGTGGTGGTAAGAAGCATTAGTCAACGTCCTGAGTCAGCTTCCTGCATCAGGGTCAAGAGGGAAAAGATCGCCAATATGTCATTTTAACTCTCCTTCCCACTTCCACACTGACCTGTAGGCCCTTGGCTTCTCCATTACTACATAAAACCATTTCATATTTCACTCTGGTATCCTACAACCCAATGGAGAGGTTATTGAATTATCCAATTTCAGGGAATCTCCTCTCCACCTCCACCCACCATCCCGACGACCTTTTCCTCCCACCCCACACACTCGCAAGTCCAGTGAGTTTTCTTCTCCCTTTATTCATCGCTCCTCTTCCTTCCCCACACTTGGTTCTAACTGCCCATCATATCCTCTCCATCCAGCCCCAACTACCACAACCCCCTCCCACACACACAAATACAGGCAAACTTTCCCGTTCTGATACAGCATCTTGACCTGAAAATGGTGACTTGCACCTTTTATCCCCATAAATGCTGCTTGACCCACTGGGTTGTTCCTGCAATTTTTTTTTTCTAGATTCCAGAACCTGCATTCTCTATTTTAAAAAAGCTGAAGTCCGAAGACAGAAGTTTAATTTCTGCAATTCACTGCACAATCCTTCTTTCAAATGGGAACGTGGACCTGACCAATAGATTTCTTGCCCAAACCTGTGTCAGGAAAAGATGGGAACCCTGTAAGTTTTGCTGTGAAGCAGAAATTTAAGGTCCATGCCAAACAAGGTTCATTAGAGGGCAAGGAAATGTGAGAGGTATTTTGTTGGACATTCAAGGATGCCCAAAGGTCTGCAAATCAGCTACAATCATTGTGTAATCATTCCATAACCTTAAATGTGCATAAGCTTTTGAAAAAGATGACAATATTTCCAAGTCTCATTGTTTATACTGCAAGAATTTTTAAACTCACTGCCGCAACTCTTGAAATCAAAATGAATTTAAAGCATTTTGCCTACCAACCAACAGTGGTGACTTCAGAGTAGGGATGATTGGGCATGCAAAAGGATGAAATAAAAATTAAGTACTAATTTGAAAAGCAGAAGAGACACTCTTACATTTTTGGTGCCTAAAAATTTATGAGAAAATTCTTAAGAATGATGAAAATGTGAAATTTGCTTTTGAGTGAACTGGCTGCAATAAGGAAAAAGTGAACAGATAATTGGCCAGGGATGGAAGAGATGATTAAAAATGGAAGCAGGGTTGAGCAACTAATATGCTAAAAAATCCAGTCAGTTGTTTTGCAGATACTGCACTGAGGTGCTGTGCTTCAAGTATACAAGCCAGAAACATTACACCACTGTTTGCAGGTTCACGTATGCAGTGAACATTTTCAATCACAGCAAAGCAAAGAAGTAGGTGGCAAACTGAAGTGGTAAACAGAAAATACTGGAGATACTCAGCAGGCTGAGGAACATCTGTGGGGGGAAAATCTCAGGTTGATAATCTTTCACTGAAGTGGGAGTAGAACTTGTGACAAGGGAAAGTTGGCCTGTAAAAACATCGTCTCCCAACATACACTTGTTTCTTGGTCAGAAGAAGTAAAACATGGCAGGTAAAGTAACTGAGAAATATGCAAGATTTGTACCAGTGGGATTACTAACACTGAGGATATACGCGTTGTGACAGTGCATGAGGTTGGGGTGAGTGAAAGTAGTTGTGTACCTGAAGTGCTACAGGATCCAGAACAATTCTGTCATAACCACAAGGGAGGGAGAGAGCAAGGCAATTCTAATGAGGAGCAGAGAATAAAACAAGTTTAAATTTACCAGTGGAAAACTTGCCAAGAAAGTTCTACTAGAGGGATAATGTTGAAATAAGATTCCTGAATTACCATCAATAACTGTGACTGGTTTTAAACACCAAGGCTTTAAAATTTATGCATAAAAATACTGCACTGCTTGAACTGCAGCATTTAAGTATAGCAACATCCACACTTTCACCAGTTCTTGGTCAACAGCAACACTTCCTCTCACTTCCAGTTTAAAAAAACTCCTTCAGTACACACAGGTCAGAGGTAAAATTCATACAGAATCCCAAAGACACTGATTAGATGCTTTAATTCTACATGGGCTTCCAATTCTGGTGGAATTTCATTTGTGAAAACATTTTGCAAGTATTTTGAATTAAAATTTAATGACAATATTCAGTACTGAAAGGGTTTATAAAAAATGAATTTAGATATGAAGAAACAGAAATGGCATGGTATAACATCAGTACTTCCTCTTGCTATCGAAAACTCTTTCTTCAATATTACTCACACTTACAGAACTTACTCAAATTGAATGTCATTTAAATTCTGATATTCTGGCACCGTCAGGAATTTGATGGTGCTAGACCAGAAGATTTTCCATACTGCTCAATACTATTATGTCAACAATCCTTTAACTGACTTTAAAAAAAAAATGAAATAAATTTCCTAATGAATATGACAAAGGTTACAGGGAGCATGGGAAACTGGGTCCAGTGAGTTTTGAGGCCAATGTGGGAAACATGACCCTAATGAATTTAAAGGAATTTAAGTGAATTTAAGGGAGCACTGGAATAGGACATAATGAGCCAGGTTTCCTAATAAGATAGTAGATTATTCAAGTTTCACTGTACTGTTATCAAGACTAAGTGGATCGATTTTAAATAAGCAGTCCCTTCCTCCCCTCCCAAAATAGTGGTAAGCAAACATTTGGAAAGTATGATATCAGCGTACCATTTAAACAGACACACCATAAACTAAAACCTTAATTTGATTCAATCAGCATTTTACAGCCAAAATGTGCAATCCACCTTCCAAAATATTGGTGGTTTATACAGTGGAAAAAATTGAAAACACTGAACCTGGGCAGGAAAACAAAAGTCAGGTGAACTGGAGTGAAATGGGTAGAATCAAACACAAGAGAAAAATCTACAGATGCTGGCAGATGTTTTGAAATGGGTATAAGACCGTTCAAAATTGAAACATTATCCCTTTGAAATTCAGTTTACCTGAGGTAACAAATATTGTCAACTCAAGGTACACTCAGATGAGATAGCAAGAGTAAGCATTCAAGTTTAAAGTCAAAACACACAAGGCCAACAAACCTTCAGCCACGTTACATGCAGCAAGTTGAGCATGTAAGAGAAATTTACCATAAAGTTGTCTCCCTGAGGTTGAGAAGCGTTTAGTTGCTGGAACATTCAGGTAACATAGATAAGGACAAGAAACACATATTAGATAGATTATGTTAGGTTATGCAGCAAAGCTGAAAAGCCATGCACAGTATAAATTACATACTTTAATTGGTATTGGATTCGGTTCTAAAAATCAACTTTTAAAATTGGTTGGCATAGCCAAATACTATTCTAATTATCAATTTCTATTCTACTCCACCTCACAAAAGTCTTGAATTTTGCTGGTAGTATGGTATCAAAAGGACCAGTAATTTGACCAGCTGATCACAGAACAATGACCATATGCTTTATTGGAGGTCATTATAACTACATACAATTCTTTTCATTAAGATCTCATCACAAGATGATGTAGCAACCAGCCAATTTACTTCTGTTTAGTATCAAGACCCAAAACTTGAAATCATGTGATCTGTGCACTTGAGCATACAATTCTTAACCTGGTAAAGAATTGATCTAATTTGGACCAACTCTGGATCTCATCTTGTTCAGTACAACTAAAATAAAGAGCTAATGCAGTAGAATAAGAGTGCAATATTGTCACCCAAGGATTTTTTTGCAGTCAAAGATTTATAGATAAATTACCTTTCAAACATTTTCAAGTTCATTGTTATTCAGCCATATACTGCAAACAAATTAATGTTCCTCCAGACCAAGGTGTACACAGTACATACAACTCACACACAACATATAAAGTAACAGTACCACAAATAAATTCATAATATGTGCTATTAATGCACTTTTTTAAAAAAGTAAACAGTATGACACTACTGGCACTTCAGATGTGAAGAGACTGAGTGGTGGCAGGGAGTTCAGCAGCCTTATAGCCTGGGGGAAGATGCTGTTTCTCAACCTAACAGTCCTTGTTTTAATGCTGCACTACCTCCTACCTGATGGTAGGGGATTAAGAGATCATTGGATGGATAAGAGGAATCATTGACAATGCTAAAGGTCCAACAGTCCAGCATAAACAGTGTTAATGATAAATATCTGATTGGTGGAAGAGAAACCCTGACAATCCTCTCAGCAGTCCTTAGAATCCTTTGTCAGGACCTACAGTCAGATGCATTGCAATTCCTGCACCAGATGGTGATGCAGCTGGTCAGGACATTCCAAATAACACTGCAGTGCAATTTTTTTTCAAGGAAAGATATTTTCAGTGCACTATCTAACCCAGTCTGGCTTTTCCAGATCCCACATTATGTAGGAAAATACAATTTTGCTCATCTTGATACTGCAGCAAGTTACCACTGAGCGGTAAATCATTAAAATTAATGATTTTAATTTTTGATCTGGTGAAGTTTAACTTCCACCATGTGTAGTAAGTGCATTGTAATGGCCTTCCTGGATGTGCCTTTCTTGAATAGACCAGCTGATTGGAACGAAGCAAACTCAACTACAGTTCAAACATCTCCCCCTCAGCAAATGCTGGAATCCATCATTAAAGGATGAAGTAATAGGGTGCACTGAACACAAGCCAGACACACTGTCAACACGGCATTACACAAGAAAAAAAATGTTTGAGTGAAAAATGTGTTAAGTAGGAATAGAAAAAACAGAGAAACTAATAAATGTTGGTAGGTAAAGGATCTGGATTGCTCAATTCCAAGAGGGAGAAAATAAACTTGTACATGTATTTCAAGCAATTCGGAAAATAATTTAGTGCATGGGGGGGGGGCAATTAAAATAATAAAAAAGGGATTTTCAAGACTTTGGCAAGACCTAATTTTGAGTACTATGTGCAGCTTTGCTCCCAAGGAGAGTGCATGTACTTTGGAATCTTGTGGCATATGCTGACCAGATGGGGGGGCTTAACCTACAGGGAAGGCCAAATAACAGTGGCTAGTAGTGTTGTTTTAAAAAAAACTGAGGAATATTTTCATGAAATAACATTTTGAGGAGTGATCTTTTAGAGGTATATAAAGACCATGAGGAACATAGATAAGGGGAATGATCAAAATATCTTGCTCAGGGCAAGAATCTAAAACCGGAGAGATATGGCGATAAATTAAGCGAATTGAGGTAGCAACCTTAGTCAACACAGACATGTTGGGGCAAAAAGTTTCCTGTGCTATATATAACCTATGACTCCAAGGAAGGAATATGCAAATATGATCAGGATGGAAAGTGGATTGGAGTCAGTAGATCAGTCAAGGGCCTTTAAATGCTGAACCAAGCATGAGAAACACAGGATTTTCTCTACTTCAGTTCTGAAAGCATACTACATACCTCAGGTACCAACAGCACCACAAATTCATTAAGTGCTTTCTATTTCATTGTCTATTTCACACTATTTGCCCATTTCTATCTGTATTTCACATATCCATGATCATTAAGATCCAATACAAGAACATTCATGGATGAGCAGAGTACCAAGGCATGAAAATCTCCATCTTCAAGTAAACTGACAGTGGTTTTGTTACCTAAGTAAATATTTTCCCTATTGCTGTTAATTTTCTTTACATCTTGATCCATTTGTTGATGCACATAATCGAGATTTGCTTAATTTATATAGTAGATCCCACTCATTTGCCATCTACCTGGATTAAAAACAAAATTCCTGCTGTCTGCAAGGAACCATAAGATGTTACAGTCTAAAGCAAGCACTAAAAAAAAGTCATTTCAAACCGGATTCCACTGCTAACTGCAGAGATAAAAGGGCACCATCCTGCTCACTGCAGCACCCATTCCAAAGGTCATGATGATCAGTAACATTTAAGTAGTTGAATTTTCTGATTTATTTGGTTCCTTCTATTATAACTGCAGCAAATCAACAGATGACTGTGGGAGTAAGCTCCTTCTTGTTTCAATGCACTATAGGGAGCCTATCCATTAGAAAAGCAAATGTCTAATAAATGATAATGTATAGAACTGATGGCTAACATGTTTGCTGCAATTCAATAACTTGGGAAAGATTCTAAGTTCAAGTCAAGTGATTTAATTTTAGCCACATTGGGACCAGCTCCGGTTAGCCTACCAGTCATCACCCCTTTCCTCCAATCGTTACAACCACTTAAATCTTCATACAGTTTTCTGCAACTCTACACAGCAATTTGTTTTTAACCTAGTATTTACTCATTCTTACCTCTTTATGGTTTTCAGGCACAACATTACTGTACTTTTGGGCTATATACATACATTTATTCCTAAATGGGGTCCAAGGCCAGCAGATGGCCCTTCAGCCCACCATTTCCATACTATCTATACCAATTTGTAGCCTTTCATTATCTTGCCAATTTAAAGTGTTAAAATTTTGTGGGACTACTTGCCTTTGCAACACACATTGGCAGTGTTCCAGACTCTAACCGCCTTTTGGATGTAAAGATTCTCCCTCTAAACGTTCTACCTATGCCCTCCAAGTCTAGATACCTCTGCTGTTGGGTGAAATCTTCCCCACTATTTATGTTCCTTTTTATACTAGTCAGGATACCCGCCAGCTTTTCTATTTAATGAAAACCCAGCCTGGTTAGGCACTTCATCCTAGACAACATCCTGTGAAGCAACTTTACACCCTCTCAGGTACAATCACATCCTTCTGTTGTTTGGCAACCAGAAATGCCTACAGTAATCTAGCTGCTGCCTAAGTTGTTATACCAAAATCTTGCTGCTTTTATGTTCTATACCCCTGTTTATGAAGGCAAGTGTCCAGAATGCCTTCCAGCCTGAAATATTTACTTACGCTACAGCTTCAGGGACCCTTGTATTTGTTCAATGTAGTCTATCAGCACCTCAATACTGCCATTATGTTCTACCCGTATTCATACTCGAAGTACATCACCTTGCCAGGATTAAATTCTATGCACAGTTGGCCCTCCTTAACCACAGGGGATTGGTTCTGGCCCCTTCCCCCACCCCCGCAGATACCAAAATTCGCGAATGCTCAAGTCCCTTATTCAACTTGAGTCAATGTGCTGGACCTTAGGACCCAGCCGAACCCCAGACCTAATTTAGCCTGTCTGCGTGCGGTGGGCATTAGGGCTCAGCGGCAGAGATCTGAATCCACAGTACTTCTGTTCGTGAAAATAATCACGAACACGATTGAAAATTAAGTGTAAATAATAAAGCAATCGGAAAGAAGTGAAATGCCATCAATCACTGGAAAAGCGTTACGCTACTTCGGTCAACAATCGGAACAACTTTAAAGATAAAATAAGAAAGGCTCTGCCCCGCTGAAAGCTACGAGTATCACTAAGCAACGCAGTGGTTTAATTATTGGGTTTTGGGTTTTTGATCTTCCACATTAACCCAGCTCGGTGGAGAATGCACTCAGGAGCAATCTGTCCTGAGTCCCGAGAACTTCCGTTCCGAGCCCGGCGCTAAAACATACACTCTTAAGTGTTTTATATGCATAGAAGGGTAAAATATATACTGTATACTAAGACAAGCGTTTGACTAACTGGCTCTAAATAATACCGGAAGTACCTGTTCAAACTTACGCAGTAAGAGAACTTCCGATTTTTTTCGATCCTGATCCATGATAACCCACGCACATCCTCCCATATACTTTAAATCTCTAGATTACTTATAATACCTAATTCAATATAAATGCTATGTAAAATGGTTGTTATACTGCATTGTTTAGGGAATAATGACAAGAAAAAGGTCTGTACATTCTCGAACAACAAGTGCTCAAAGAGCATTTGCGGGTTTTCATGATTGGTTGAATTAACACATGCGGAATTCACAGATAAGGAGGGCTGACTGTAATAGCATTCTAACCAGATTATCGATTCAAGGACTCATCATCACCTCATTATCAATAGCACTCATTAGTTCACTGCTGAATAACTCTCATATCTTTAAAAAAGTTAAATTTAAGCCTGCTTTCTAACTACCTCTTGTAACAAGTCCTCAATTAGAGAGGGTGACATTTCTTCCACAGTTCTTTATCTAAATCCATCACCGTCTCACAGCCTCCCTTCTCTTTCTGGACTTTCCATCATACATGTAAAGCCAACCTTTACATGTTTTTGCAGAGCAGGTTTTCCATTAACATTTATAAGTGATGAGCCCAATGATGTGCTTAAAATGTAAAGATTGATTGCTTTTTTTATGCAGTAACTGGCTTTCCATCTGTTCCTTTAAAAGATCTCAATGAATTTATTACTTAAAAAAAAAGTCTTCCATTTTCCACAAGCACTTTGGCCAAGACGACAATAAATTCTCTGCCAAGGCAACACAATTATATAGACAATGCTTCCTCCTCTTCCTTCCTGTTCTCCCCCTCACCCCGAACCACATGACAGAACATAAAGAATCATTACAGTAGCTGCAGAGTTTTGGTCTGCAATTGGGAATACGTACTGTGATCAGTTTGCAGACTGAACACAAATCTTAATTAGTGTAGGTCACCAATTCATTACAAAAGCAGAGCTTAAAGAAAGGTTAACTTACAAAAACCTAGTTTCATAGAGTTGGTCTGTAGTTTCTGCTGGACTCCATAATTACACCAATCAATATTTGAAACATGACTATTCATAAAGAAAATAAGGGTTTGTTGCACAATGATACAAAAGTTACATTTAATTTTGTTCTCCGCAAATGATCCCAATTGGGCTTTATTGCAGAAAAGAGAAAGCAATGGATTTAGGGTAATCCGTTTATCAATCTCACCTCAGATTATGCCCATTTCTTCACTGCACACCCACATTAAGAATTAAAGAATAGACATTGAACTGTTTCTATTAACACTGTGGTATATCCACAGATTACTTGATGGTTTGGATTGTGCCTTTATTCAGTGCAAAAGGTATACTCAAATACTTTACGAGAATTATGAGCGACCTCATTGAAACCTACCGAATGTTGAAAGGACAAGCTAAGGCGGATGAGGAGAGGATGTTTCCTATGGTATCCTAATTCTGCTCCCATGCCTTATGGTCTAATTTGAAGATTTAAAATCGTTTAATGTTATTCCCAGTACACAAGTGTAAAGAAGAACAAAATGATTGTTACTGATCTGATGCTGCACTCAAACTTGCTTACTGTAGCAATGTGGCAGCAAACGTCCGACTACAAGGTCTCACTATTATAATCACCAGTTGATTTGTACAAGTGTCATTACCAGTGGTACATAGACTAGGTCAGAGTGGAAGTCCTGAACATTTCTGTGAAATTAACTTATGAGATTTTTGCCAAAAAGGCAACTAGAAACTTCGCCTAAAATCTGATCAGAAATGTTTTGCATTGCATACTTGTGTTCAAGTTTCTGCAATGCAACTTCAGCTTATAATCCAAAAATCAAGATGAGAATGCCAACACAAAGATGTGGCTGATTATATTATTTATCATTTATCTGCAATTCAAAGATCATATATTTCCTCCAAGATAAATCTATTATAGCATTTTGAGTAAGCTACTTAAAGATTGGAAGACTTCAAATTAACTCAAACACGATGTAGCTAGGAAGAATCACATTTGAGTTTCTCTGAAATATTTAAATTTCCAAAGAAAATTACTGCCATACAATAACTATATTTAAAACTATTTCAGATTGAATACAACATTACTTTTACATTTCAAAAGTACAGCAAATTACAGGAAGAGCCCTCCCTCAATGATCTTCAATCGAAATACCTAATGGATTAGGCACTGAATTACATCACTAATGCTGTACTTACAGCTGAACGGGACTCCGAAACCTTCGCTTTTTTCAGTCTTGCTTTGGCTGCATCCAAATCCAGTCTTTTATTCTGCAAGAGCTTACGTTCTTTCTGAAAGTATTAACAGATCACAGGTATACACATTATGAAACCCTGAAAATTCAAACTGAAACAGATTGTACAGTGAATGAAATTTTAAGCCACTGTTTTACGCAATGGTATTTAATACTGTTTCGCCATGTTACAGCTGTCAGTGTAGTGCTGGTCTGGTCTGATCTTCACTATCAAATGCGTTAGAGATGGCCCTAAACAGGTTAGATGCTAGACAATATGTAACAGTTACAGGCAACAATATTCATTGAATGCATTGAGCTATATCTGGTACAGGTTTCCCCTGCAATCCGAAGGTAGAGCATTCCTATGAAACCGCTTGCAAGCTGAAATGTTGTAAAGCGAAGGAGCAATTACCATTAATTTATATGGGAAAAATTTTTTGTGTATTCCCAGACTCAAAAAATAACCTATCAAATCACACCAAATAACACATAAAACCTAAACATAATGCATAGTAAAAGCAGGAATGATATGATAAATATACAGCCTATATAAAGTAGAAATATTGTATGTACGGTGTAGTTTCACTTATCAAAAATCGGGAAGACAACGAGCCAAAATAGATTTGGAGAGAAAAAAAATCAGCACGTACATGCCTACGCATGTACACGCAACTGCCTGCACAAGGCTTCACGGTCATGGTAGTCTTTCTCAGGGTAAACACATGTATAAAGCTGGCATCTTTTTTTCGTAAAAGCAAAAATCCTCTTTGGTTAGCGAAAACAGGTACTAATGTAGGTCTTTCGTAACAGTGAGCTGTCATAAAGAGAACATTTGCGGGGGGAGGGGGCACCTGTAGTTACAATTAATGTCAGCACCTACAAAATTTAAAAAGGCAGATTTAGTGGTAGTTTCCATTTTCTAGTCAGTGCTACTTGCAGTCAGCACTTTTCTAGTCGGTGCTATGTTGTCAATAAAGGAGAGAGAAAAATCACATTCATTGTTCAACATCTCAGCCTTTCATGCTAAGTATGCCAACTACCTTCTTTGCTTCTGTATCAATGTTGTTATTTTCAGAGAACTATGAACTCATACACTAATCTATATCCTTCCGTATCCTTTCACAACCTCATTTACTATAATGGTAACATGAACAAACCAACACCGCTGCTAAAGGCCACATGGAGTTATCCTGTATGATGCACCCTTCGATCAATGCTCCAGAAGTAGAATGTATTTATTAGTAACTAGCAAAACAAACAATCCTGAAGAGATAAAACTAAAACTAGTGATAGTAAATGTACCAAGCGAAGTTGAGTTAAGCAATTTCAAATGCAATTAAGTGGCCAAAAGATATGACACCCAACTGTCCCTAGCTCTAAATTGATTAGAACAAAGCACGAATACACAACAAAATCTTTCACTTTTACCACTACCCCCTCACAAGTGGCTAGCTACAATACATATGCAACACAGGGTACTCTACAGATAGAAAACATATGCATAGTTGCTACACTATCTATTACTCCAACAGTTTTTACACTGTCAGCAAACTTATCAGTTCGCCTATATTCTCATTCAAGTTATACATTACAAACAAAAATCCTAGCAGAGATCTCTCAGGATACCACTTATCAGCCTTCCAGTCAGAAAGATGCATATTACCTTCTGCTTTTCTTCACCAATTTTGTACCCAGTTTGCCAAAACACATGGGAATCTATGTGCCCTAACTTTCTGGGCTAGTATATCGTACAGTCCTTTGTCAAAATCAATGTTGATTAGACCTCACTGCAGTACTTCTGAATGATTGCCCCAAAGGATGAGGCTAAATGAGTAGAGCTTAAAAATGAGAGGTAATCGATACCTTCTTGGAGTTAAAGTACATTCCCCTCAAAGGAAAAAACAAGATAGAGGAGATACGTGGACAAACTACATAAGGGGCAGTTGATCATCTAACAGAAATTAAGTAATACCCTCACACAAAAAAATACAAACTAGAATATATAAGACAATCACAAAGGTAGTAAAGTAATATGGTACATAATGATCTTAACTTCCCCAAAATTGATTGGAATTTGTTTAACATGAAAATGGGGCTTAAATGGGGTGAAATTTTTGAAGTGCACCTAGAAGACATTTTTGACCAAAATCAGATATTATTGCTAGACACAGAACAACACTGACCTAATCTGGACAAATGAGGCCAGACAAGTGGTGAAAACATTAGTGAATGAGCATGTGGGGGTTAGTGATCATAATTCTACAAGTTTCAAAGTATCCGTCAACCATTAGGCTCTTGAACAAAAGGATAATTACACTCATCTGTTGAGATGTTCCCACAACCAATGATCTCACTTTAAGGACTCTTTATCTTGTTATTTCAGTCTCTTGTTATTTATTTATAGTTGTATTTCAATAGTTTATCGTTTTCTACACTTTTGCTCTTTCATTGACCCTGTTTACAGCTACTGTTCTAGGATTTGCTGAGTGTGCCCACAGGAAAAAGAATCTCAGACTTTTATGTGGTGACATGCATGTACACCGATAATAAATTTTACATTGAATTTTGAACTTAAGGGACAATTGTGGTTTCCTATGTTAAGGTCTCAAACTAGGAGAAGGCTGGCTTAAATAACAGAATCTGGCAAAAGTAAACTGGGAGCAGCTGCTTGTAAGTTGAATATCCAACAACTGAAGTCAAATAACGGCATATATAGTTAAAGGTAGGGCACCAAGGCATATTAATGCATAGAAAAACCTAGGAGCCCATGCCCAGAGTTTCCCAATAAATGCAAACACCAGTAGATAAGACAGGGAAAAGGGCATAAGACCACAAGATATAGGAGCAGAATTATGCCATATGGCCCATCGAGGCTGTTCCATCATTTCATCATGGCTGATCCAATTTTCCTCTCACCCCAGTCTTCTGGCTTCTCCCCATATCCCTTCATGCTATGATCAGTCAATAATCTATCAACCTCTGCTTTAAATATACATAAATGCTTGGCCTCTACAGCTGCCTGTAGCAAAGAATTCCAGATTCATTCCTCTCCTCAGACTAAAGATATTCCACCTCATCTCTATTCTAAAAGGACGCCCCTCTATTCTGAGGCTGTGTCCTCTGGTCTTAGACTCCCTCACCATAGGAAACATTCTCTCCACATCCACTCTATCAAGGCCTTTCGCCATTCGATTGATTTCAATGAGGTCAGCCTGGTGGAATTCTTCTGAATTCCAGTGAATATAGGCCCAGAGCCATCAAACACTCTCCATATGACAAGCCATTCAAACATGGAATCATTTTTGTGAACCTCCTTTGAACCCTCTCCAGGCATGTTTGTCTTGATAGATCAAGACACTGAATATAAGAAATGGGACACTACATTGCAAATTTACAAAGCACTGATTAAGCCACTCTTAGAATATTACATGCATTTCCAGTAACCACACCGTAGTAGGGATGTAATTGCATTGGAAATTTGCCATGATTTTTCTTGGAATGGAAGATTTTAGTTAGGGGCTTGCTTTCCATCAGCAAAAAGGCCAACAGTGACCTGATAGAAGTATACAAAATTACGGTAAAGATAGGGTTGACAATTAAAATCTTTTTAACATGTATCAAAACCAAAGGTTTAAGTGGAAGACATTCTATTTTGTACACAGAGCATCCAGAATGTGCTGTCAAATATGATGGTGGAATCAGATACAATTTAAAAACTATTGTCAGCCACTCAGAGGGCTCAATTCTGCATTGGACATTTCTATGATTCTAAGTAGATCCCTTTAAAAATGAGACATTTGAGGGTCAAAGGCCAATATGTTGGACAATCAACATCAGGAGTATGTAAAAAGAGCTACCTTTTAATCAAGACCTCGATTGAGATTTTAAAGGCAGAGGTTTCTTTGAGTTGGAGAGTGACCAACAAGAGATTCATTGGAAAGGGCCAATAAAAATAACTCAAGTGCCAGTGGAGTGTCCATTCCTCTCAATATGCCAGTGTTTAGAGTGGCTTTGGCTTACCAAGCTTGGGTGAGGTAAATATTCGAAGTTTCCCTTTGTTCTTATTACTTCATGGCCAGACGGGGCCACCAGGATGATATGTTGCCTCCCTGGTGCCAGGATTAGGGATATCTCGGATTGAGTCCATGGCATTCTCAAGGGTGAGGGTGAGCAGCAGCAGAAGTCTTGCACCAATGACATAGGTAGACAAGGTGAGGAGGTCTTGAAGAGAATTTTTAGGGAGCTAGGTAGAAAGTTGAGAAACAGAACCTCCAGGGTAATAACCTCTGGAACGCTGCCTGTGCCACTTATAATGGTAAGAATAGAATGGTTTGACATGTGAATGCATGACTGAGGAACTGGTGCAGCAGGCAGAGGTTCAGATTTATGGAACACTGGGATCTCTTCTGGGGAAGATATGACTTCTACAAAAGGGATGGTTACATCTGAACCAGAGGGGTCCAATATCATTACGGGTAGGTTGGCTAGATTTGTTTGGATGGGTTTAAACTAATTTAGCTGAAGATGAGGTAGCTGATTTACAAATAGAGGCAATGTGTAGTGAGACTCCAAACAAGGAGAGGCTGATGACAGGGCAAACTTGCCGTCAACAAGATGAGATGCAACATAAAGAGCAGACAAAAATCAAAAAGAGTGAATACAGGACTGAAGGTGTTACATTTGAATGTGTGCAGTATAAGGAATAAGGTAGATGAACTTAGAGCACAGTTACAGATTGGCAAACATGTTGTAAGCATCACTGAATTATGGCTGAAAGAAGATTATAGCTGGGAGCTTAATGTCCAAGGATACACATTGTATCTAAAGGACGTACAGGAAAGCAGAGCGGATGGTGTTGCTCTTTTGGTAAAAAATGAAATAAAATCATTAGAAAGAAATAACATAAGGTCAGAAGGTGTTGCATCATAGTGGATAGAGCTAAGGAACCGTTAGAGTAAAAATACCCTGATGGGAGATGTATAAAGACCCCCAAACAGTAGAAGGGATGAGGTTTAAGAGTTACGATGGGAGATAGAAAATGCATGGGGTATTTTAATATGCAGGTAGATTGGGAAAATTAGGCTAGTGCTGGATTACAGAAGGGAAAATTTCTAGAATGCCTATGAGAGACTTTTTTAGAGCAGCTTGTGGTTGAGCCCACTAGAGGAATAGCTATTCTGGATTGGGTGCTGTGCAATGAGCCAGAATTGATTGGATAACTTAAGGTAAAAGATTCCTTAGGAGCAAGTGAACAGAATATGAAGTACAAATCGAAGTAAATATAATAAAAATTGAAATCATAAATCATAATTAGAAAATAGAACAGGGAAAGTAAGGTAGTGCAAGTCAGGTCCAGATATTTGGAAGGTATGTCCCAGATCTGGGTCAGGATCTGTTCAGCAGTCTTATCACAGTTGGAAAGAAGCTGTTCCCAAATCTGGCCATACGCATCTTCATGCTTGCAGCATAGAAGTGGATAAATTGCCAAGATCTTAGAAGACAACAGAGGAGATTACTGGGGTTGTAGTGGAGAATTTTAACACCTTCATTTAGTATAGATGAGGTTATCAGATAACTGGAGGTTACTAATGTAGTTCAATTATTTAAGGACAGCAAGATAAACTACAGGACATGGAGTAACATCTATGGTGAGGAAAATGGACAGGATTTACTTACACTTAAAACACATCGATCAATTAGGGATAGTATAATAATAATTCAAGAGAAATTATGTCTTGCTAACGATTAAATACTGTAAAGTAACTATGTACATTGGTGAGGTTAATGCAGTAGATATTGCCTAAAGGTACTTTAAGGTCTCTGAAGGGGATGCAGAGTGGGTTGATCCAAAAGGTTAGAGACATTGGGCTTCATTGTAAGCTGAAAAATTGTTTCCACAACTGGCTTGTTAATAGAGAGGCAAAGAATGCTGGTGAATTGTTTATTGATTGGACATCCATGACCAGTTGTGTACCACAGGGATCAGTAGTGGACACCAAATGTTGCCCCTGTACATTAACAGTCTAGGTGTAAATGTAGGAGGTATGACAAGTCTGCAGAAAAGAAACGTAGTGACATTGTAGACAGTGAACAGGATCGTCTCAGGTGACAGTATAATTGATCAACCAGAAAGTTGAGGAGAGCAATGGCAGATAGAATAAATCTGACAAATACAAAGTGATGCATTTTGCAAGGTCACACAAGAAAAGCAAGTACTCAGTAAATATTCAGGAGTGTTGGCAAACTGAAGGACCTCAGGATATAAATCCACAGATCCCTGAAAGTAGCAGAGTGAAAAACAGTTTTTCTTCACCAGCAGTGGTAAAGAATGTATCTACAGGGATCTCATGTTACTTTGTAAAACATTGTTTTGACCATATCTGGACTATAGTGTGCAGTTCTGTTATATGAAGCATGTGATCGTATTGAGAGGATGCAGATGAGATTCATCTGGATGCTTGCTGAAATGGAATGAACCAGTGGGAAAGGGACATTACTGGGTAGGTTAGATTTGTTTATCCTGGAACAGAGGGAGTTGAGGAGTGATGTGAAGTGCACTGGTGGATAAATAGAGTGGATTGCAAGAAATTTTCTCCCATTGTGGGAATGTCCAAAACAATAGGCATATGATAACAGGAAAAAAGCTTAGAGGGGATCAGAGGGGAAATACTTTCTACACAATATAGTTGAAATCTGGAATGTGTTCCTTGAAATAGTGGCTTGTAGGTCCACTCACAACATTTAGAAAAGCATTCAGACTAGAACTTGAAATATCATAAGATATAGGGGTAGAGTTAGGCTATTTGGCCCATCGAGTCTGCCCTGACATTTCATCTCCTGCCTTCTCCCTGTATCCCTTCATGTGCTGACTAATCAAGAATCTATCAAACCCCTGCCTTAAATATACCCAATGACTTTGCCTCCACAGCTACTTGTGGCAATGAATTCTACAGATTTAACACTCTCTGACTAGAAGGCCGTAGACCAAAGAGGTGCATACCAGACTAGTTAAGTATAGTGGCTGGCATGAACAAGGTGGGATGAAGGGATGGTTTCTGTGCTGTGTGACCTTATGACTAGGATATCTTGGCTTCGGAAGCCATTTAATATTATAGTCATCCCGTCTAAATTCCAATCTGTCTATTAACCTCAAAATCCACCTTCCCATCAATCCATGAAAGCATTTCTCACTCCTTGCTCATCAAGAAACTGTGGGCATTTGCTTTACCTCTGGTATTAAATAGATGGCTCTTTCTTCCACAGCCAAGAAATGAGAGTTGAAAGTTTTATCTTTTATTCCCCTTCTCCTGACAAATTCCATTGGAGCAAAACAGGTTAATAATTTGTTTTGGGTTAGCAACTTGTGAATTCTGAAAGGTTGATTTTCTGTTACACAAAGTGCTGAAATGTGGATGTTGCCTGGAAGAGGAGGAACTTCACACCCTCAAATAAACTTAGATCTCAGGAAGTGATGGACCGCATGCATAGTCAAGACTTTAAGCAGCAATACTATGAGTGAAGAGCCAAGACAAAGTACCTCCAACTTACAGATATTGTTTTGTAGTCTCCTTCCAGAAAGTTCCTAAGAGGTGCCAAAAAACTAACTGCTGATGTGTGTATTAGCTCCCTCTCTGCAGAACCAATTCGATTTTCAGCTTCTCCACATTTAATCAGAGCACTGCCTGTTGGGGGGAAAAGAACATATTGAAATTACTCTACTCATTTATAAAAATTATCTTCATTTTTTACCCTGTTGTGCTAAAAATTATAAGTGCAATTGAATTTGCAATCTTTCAGTTGCGCTAACACAGTAGTTTGCCATTCAAAGGTGTTTACATTCAGTTGCTATTTCAAAAAAAATTCATTTTCCAAAGACAGTGAGACAAAATATTTTAACATGATTAAACATTAAGTTTATTCAAATCATAGCAACTTTTCACTATGAAGTTATTCCCAATAAATCATTAATAGTTAAAAGTTGACTGCTCACAGGATAGCTCTGTGCCAGTCATTTAAATGTGAGGAACATCTGATGGTTCTGGGGTTGTACTCTCTGGAGTTTAGAAGAATGGGGGGTGGAATATCAATGAATCCTATCAAATATTCAAAGGCCTAGAGTGGATGTGGAGTTTTTTTCCTATACAGTATCTAGGATCAGAAGACACAGCCTCAGAATACAAACTGTGCACCACAGTCACGGGGAGACACTGGATTGCTTGGAGGCAGAGCGGGGGACAGTCGTCACATTTTGCGCACCAGTTCCAAGGAGACATTGTGCATAATTAGGCACTTGGAAAAGTCCAATAAAAGGTTAGGTTTAAGCGGGGTGGCTAGTGTTGGAGTGTGGGCAATTAAGGCTGTGGCTCAACGGCTTTAGAAGGGAAAAGCTAGACATAAATAGATTTTTCCCCCGTTATTTATTCTTTCTCTTATTGCACATTCAGAGCAGTAAGGATACCAGGCAGGATAGTGGAAACTGCTCGAGGGACGTGGAAAGGCAGGGAGACCTCCAGTGTCCTTTACGACACCTGCAAGAAGTGCATTCAGATTCAGCTTCTAATTCACAGTGTTGAGGAGTTGAGCTGGAACTGGATGAGCTACAGATGATTTGGGAGGCTGATGGGTTGATATTACAGGGAGGTAGTTACATACAAGGTGCAGGACACAGGTGACTGTCAGGAGGGGTAAAAAGGGGGATAGGCAGCCAGTGCAGAGTACCTCTATGACTGTTCCCCTCCACAATAGGTACACTGCTGGGGGAGGGGGCAGGGGTTAGAGGAGAATGACTTAGCAGAGGAAAGCTACAGCAGTTAGGTCACTGGCACTGAGTCTGGCTCTGTCACTTGGAAGGGAAGTGGGGTGGGAAGAAAAAACAAAATATAGCAAGAAAATGTTTATGAACTCTTTGCAGTTGCCTGTTTATTTTTGCATTTATTATTGAATGTAGTCTGATTTTCATCTAAGTCATAATAATAGACAAATGATCTGCCTAAACTAATTGTACTACTTCTCATCATTACTGAGTACACTATTTAAACAATCACAGTTTAGATTCAAAAGTACCTCTGGGGTAAGTCAGATGTTCCAATCAATGAACTGAGATTAGATGTTTGGGTTGAAGAGGTGCCCTGCACAAGTCTGACAGAGCCCATTCTTCTCAAGAAAGATCTGTTTGTGCACCATGCCTCGACCAAAACAACTTTCAGAGGATCTCAGAAGAATATAGAAATGTATGAAGCTAGAAAAACTACAAAAACATTTCTAAAGACTTGAGTGTTCATCAGTTCACAGTATGAGAAACTGTTCACAAATGCAGGAAATCCAGTACTGCAGCTACTTTCCCTAGGAGTGGGCATCCTGCAAAGATCACACCAACAGCACAACATGCAATGCAGAAAAGGTGAAAAAGAACCCAAGGGTAATCTGCAGACATCGCTAGAACTTGCTAAAGTCTCTATTCATGTGTCCACTACAAGAAAAAACACTGAACAAGAATGGCATTTATGGAAGAACACCATGGAGGAAACCACTGCTCTCCAAAAAAAAAACACACTGCTGCACGTCTCAAGTTTGTAAAGATCACCTGGATGTTCCACAATGTTCTGCAGACAGATGAGACGAAAGTTTAATTTTTTTTTGGCAGAAATCCACATCCATGTTTGGGAGGAAAAAGGTCACTGCACACCAACACCAAAACCTCATCCCAAAGGTGAAGCATGGTGAAAGGAGCACCATGGTTTGGGCAAACATGAGGAAATCTGCAGATGCTGAAAATTCAAACAACAACACACAAAATGCTGGTGGAACACATCAGGCCAGGCTTCTCCTTATAAATGCTGCTTGGCCTGCTGTGTTCCACCAGCATTTTGTGTGTGTTTTTACCATGGTTTGGGGCTGCTTTGCTGCCTCAGAGCCCGAACACCTTGAAATCATTGAGGGAACAACAAATTCAAAATTGTATCAAAACATTTTACAGGGTGACAGTCCGTCAACTGAAGCTTAATAGAAGTTGGATGATGCAACAAAACAATGATCTGAAACACAAGAGTAAATAAACAACAGCATGGTTTAAAAAGAAGAAAATTTGTGTTTTTGGAATGACCAAGTTAGAGTCCAAACCTTAACCCAATTGAGATGCTGTGGCATGACCTGAAGGAAGCTGTTCTTGCAAGGTATCCCAGAAATACTGACAAACTAGAACAGTTGTATATGGAGGAGTGGTCCAAAATTCCTCCTCACCATTATGAAAATCTGATCAGCAGCTACATGAAAGATTTGGTGGAAATTATTGCTACTAAGGAAGGTTCTACTACTTATCAAATACAATGGTTCACATACTTTTTCCAGCCTGGACTGTGAATGACTAAAAATCGTGTTCAATAAAGACATGAAAAGTACAATTGATTGTATGTTTTTAGTTTAGGCAGATTGTGTTTGTCTATTATTGTGACTTAGATAACAATCAGACCACATTCTATGAGTAATGTAGAAAACCACGTAACTGCAAAAGGGTTTACAAACATTTTCTTGCATGTGCAATTGTATATTATATACAAAAATTGATACATAGTTAAATTAGTGTTAAAAAAAGAAAAAAAGTAGTGAGGTAGTGTTCATGGGTTCATTGTTCATTCAGAAATCAGATGGCAGAGGGGAAGAAGCTGTTCCTGAGTCATTGCGCATCTCTCTTCAGGCTTCTATACCTCCTTTCTGATGATAGCAATGAGAAGAGGGGACGTCCTAGGTGATGGTGTCTTTAATAACAATACCCACCTTTTTGAGGCACCACTTCTTGAAGATATCCTGGATACTACAGAAGCAAGTGCCCATGATGGAACTGACAAATCTAAAAACTCTTTGCAGCTTACTTTGATCCTGTGCAGTAGCACACTGCTTCCCCTCCACCCCACCTGCCAATACCAGACTGTGGATGCAGCTAGTTAGAATGCTCTCCATGGTACACTATAAAAACTTGCAAGTGTTTTTTGGGGCATACCAAATCTCCTCAAACACATAATGAAATATAGCCTTCTTTATGTCTGCATCGATATGTTGGTTCCAGGTTAGGTCCTCAGAGATACTGACCTAGGAACTTGAAATTGTTCATTTCCTCCACTTTCTATGAGGACTGGTGTGTGCTCTCTCATCTCACCCCTTCTGAAATCCATGATAATTTCTTTTGTCTTATTGATATCAAGTGTAAGGTTGTTGCTGCGACACCGTTCAACTAGCTGGTATATTTTGTTCCTGTACAACCTCTTGTCACCATCTGAGATTCTGGCAACAATGGTTGTATTGTCAGCAAGTTTACAGATGGCATTTGAGTTGTGCCTAGCTACACAGTCATGGGTGTAGAGAGAGAGTAGAGCAGTGGGCTAAACACACATCCCTGAGGTGTGCCAGTGTTGATTGTCAGCAAGCTGGAGATATTATTTCCAATCTGCACAGATTGTGGTCTTCTGGTTAGGAAGTCGAGGATCCAGTTGCAGAGGGAGTTACAAGCCCAGGTTCTGGAACTTTTCGATCAGAACTGTAGGAATGATGGTGTTGAACACTGAGCTGTAGTCAATAAACAGAGTGGGTGTTTGTACTGTCCAGATGACCCAAGGCCACTTGGACAGCCAATGAGATTGCATTTGCTGATAGGCAAATTGCAGTGGGTCCAAGTCCTCGCTGAGACAAGAGTGGATTCTATCCATGACCAATCTCTCAAAGCATTTCCTCACCGTAGATGTGAGTGCTACTGGATGATAGTTGTTGAGGCAGCTCACACTGCTCATCTTGGGCACTGATACAACTGTTGCCCTTTTGAAGCAGATAGGAACTTCCGGCAGTAGCAAAACATCTGACAAGAGTGGATTGGGGCTGATTAATTTCTGGCAAAGGTATACTTGGTATACCTGGTTGGGTGGGGGGGTGGGGGGGAGAAAAGGAGAGAAGAAGAAAAGTTGCATAGCAGGTGTTAGTAGGCAGGAGCAAATGATGTACTTGATGAGTAAAGAATAAGGAAGGAGGAGGTTTAAAAGACAACACGAGACTACTCTTGCAGACAAGGGAAAGGAGAATCCCAAGGGCTTCTACAGATATATGAAGACCAAAAAGACAGCAAGGGACAAAATTGGTGCTCTGGAAGGTCAGAGTGATAATCTATGTATGGAGCCAAAAGAGATGGGGAGACCTTAATTGGGTTTTTGAATCTGTATTTACTCGGGAGACAGATGCAGTCAATGGATGTGAGGCAATGCAGCAGCCGGTAGTTCACTGAAGAAAGGTAGCCCTGTGGCAAATCACTGTTGGAGTTATTTCATATGCCATGAAACTGGATAAGTGGCTATCATGTGTGTGATTGGGGTAACCTTGTGGAATCTACCGGTGTGTCAACCCTTGCCTGGGCGGTGGTTCCCTTGAAGTTCTGTTGGTGATATTTCATGACAGCATTCAGAGGACAATGGAAAGATCAACGACACCTGTTTGTTTGGATTACAAATATCTCTCTCACTTCAAATTCTGTGGATTGAACTGAACAGAACTTTCTTACTCTTGCCACCTGAGACTAACTCTTGCCACCTGAGCTTGAATAAGTTTGGGAACTTTATTTATATACCTATATATGCATAACACTGCTAACCCCTGGTTTACCTGGTTTAAGTTATTGTATTACATAGTTACTAATAAAATAGTGATTGTTAACAGCAAAACCAGACTCCAGATGTGTTCTATTCCTGCTGAAACTTTTAGTGTTACGTAAGAGGTACTTTCCCAGGGTTGCGTGTACATAACAATAGTCAAAATGGCGCTGTGCGTGGTAAGAATTGTCTAACTAATCTTAAGAGTTTTTTTCCAAGGAAGTTACCAAGAAAGTTAAAAGCAAGGCACTGGATGTTGTCTGCATGGGCTTTAACATGGCATTTTTACAAGGCTCCACGTTGGTGGGGGGGGGGGGGGGTAGAGAGAGAGAAAGAGAGATGAATGGTCAAGAAGGTTCATTCACTTGTCGTTCAAGATAAGGTAGTAAATAGGATTAGACATTGGCTTTGCAGAAGAAGCTAGAGAGTGGTTGTAGATGGTTGCCCCTTTGCCTAGAGGCCTGTGACTAGTGGAGTGCCACAGGGATCAGTGCTGAGTCCATTGTTGTTTGTCATCTATATCAATGATCTGGATAATAAAGTGGTAAACTGGATCAGCAAATTTACAGATGATACCAAGATTAGGGGCGTAGTAGATAGTGAGGAAGGCCATCTTGGCTTGCAACAGGATCTGGACCAGCTGGTGAAATGGGCTGAAAAATGGCTGATGGAAGTTAATTCTGAAAAGTGTGAGCTGTTGTACTTTGGGAGGACCAACCAGGGTAGGTCTTACAAACTGAGCAGTTTGGCACTGCTGTAGAACAGAAGGACCTGGGAATTGATTCAGAAATCTTTGGAAGTGCCATCACATGTAGATAGAGTCAATAGGACTCGCTGAGCACAGTGTTCTATCTGCCAGAAAAAGCAGGATCGCCCAGTGGCCATCTATTTTACTTCCACTTCCCATTTCAACTTGTCAGTCCATGGCCTCTACTGCCTCGATAAGGCCACTCTCAGGTTGGAGGAGCAACACCTTGTATTCCATCAGGGTAGACTCCAAGCTGATGACATGAACATTGATTACTCAAACCTCGTAAAAGACACCCCTCCCTCCCCTCACCACTCCCTTTCCCCCCTCTCATCTCCTTACCTGCCCAGCACCTCCCTCTGGTGCTCCTCCCCCTTTCCTTTCTTCCATGGTCTTCTATCAAATTCCCCCTTCTCCAGCCTTTTCTCTTTCACCAGTTGAGTTCCCAGCTCTTTACTTTATCCTTCCCAGTTTCACCCATCACCTACTACCTTGCATTTCTTCCTCCCCTCCTTACTCTGCCTTCTCATCTTTTTGCTCCAGTTCTGATAAAAGGTCTCTGCCCAAAGTATTGACTGTTTAGTTTTTTGTTTCCAATCCCCCACCACCACCCCAATAGATGCTGCCTGGAATGCTTTCCTCCAACATTTGAAGTGTATTTTTTGGAATTTCCAGCATCTACAGATTTTCTTGTTTGTGGGTAAGGACTAACCAGTCAGGAGGGATGGAATACAGGGGTATAAATACCATCAAACTAGGCATCATCCCTGAAGAAGGTGGCAAGAGTTTATCATGAAAACATCAATTAGAATCAATACTTTCTGGAAGCCAGAAATGGATGAGTTTATTCATCATATATGCCAGGTTAGGACTTTATTCCCTAGAACGTACAATATTGAGGGGCAAATTTGATAGAGGTATACAAAATTGTCAGGAGGTATAGACGGGGTAAATGCAAGAGGTTGGGTGAGTCTACAATTAGATGCCATGGGTTAAGAGTGAAAGGTGAAATGTTTAAGGGGAGCATCTTCACTCAGAGTGGTAATGGTGTGGAACAAGCTACCAATGCAAGTTGTGAATGCACGCAATTCCGGAGTCAATTTTAACATTTAAGAGAAAGTTGGATAAGTACATGGATGGAAGGGTTATGGAGTTCTATGGTACAGGTGCAGGTCACTGGGACTAGGCAGATTAATAGTTTTCTAATCACAAGAGAAAATCTGCAGATGCTGGAAATTCAAGCAACACATCCAAAAAGCTGGAGGAACTCAGCAGCCCAGGCAGCATCTATGGAAAAGAGTATAGTTGCCATTTCAGGTAGAGACCCTTCATCAGGCACAGACTAGATGGGCTGAAGGGCCTATTTTTAAATTCAGTCTTGTGACTCAATAACAAGGATGTCCCTTGAGAACAGCAATGAAGAGGGATTTATTTAACTAGAGGGTGATGAATCTGTGGCATTCTTTGCTGTGGACGGCTGTGGAGGCCAAGTTATTGAGTCTATTTAAAACAGAGATTGATAGCTTGTTAGTCAGGACATCAAAGGTTAAGGAAGCATGGAGTGAGAGGCTTAATAAATCAGTACAGATGGAATAGCAGAGCAGATTTGATGTGCAAATGGCCTAATTCTGCTCTTATGTCCTTAAATAATTACCAAATCTAATCAAATTTTCTGACTCTGATCACAAGATAACTCTAGAAAGAGGGGAAAAAAAAGCAGAAGTTTATCAGGATAAAGGCTACTGTTTAAAATTACAGAGCAGCCCATTTGATAAAATATAAAACTGGAAGCTATTCAGTCTGTCATGCCTGTAGGGCACATAGTGAAATTATTGCCAATCAACCTCCATATGTTTAGAATCCTCAATAAGATAAGTAGTATTTAGCTCTACTCAGCACAGGAAGTTAATTTTAGAAAATGCCTTATTTCGCTTACCATATGCAGTTCCAGGACCAAAATCATTTCCAGCATCAAGCATATACTGCCCTAATTGTTCAAAATTATTCATTCGAGACGGTGCTTTGCGATCCAGTTTTTCATAAACGAATTCTTCTATTCTGGTATCTATAGGTGAAAATAATGAACCAAATAAAATCAGATTTATTTATTGGACATGCATGGTTGTATCACAAGACAGTAAGTGAAGATGAATTTTCTGTTATAATAGTGCCGAAGTCTTTTATATTTATATTGACCTATATCTTTTAATATTTTTTAAGTAAAAAAAACCAAATTTCACGACATATAGGAGTGATAATAAATCCGATTCCTATTTGGGTCTCTACTGAGGACTAAGAGTGGGAAGAGGGATAAGGAGAAGGGAATCATGGTTGGGAAAAGGGGAAGGGATAGGGGAGGAAGCACCAGAGAGACATTCTTTTATTATCAATAAACCAATTGTTTGGAATCCCATGACATTGCCTGGTGTCTCAGTCCTGGGTGTGTCTGTAGACATGCCACTACCATCACCCCCCACACCAGTTCCTGGCATTCCTTATCTGCCACTTATCCCACAATCCTCCCGGGGCCCTCCACCCTCACCATTCCCAACATCTTTTGCTCCCGTCAGATTTGCAAACTGGCTCTTTGCTCTACATTGACAAAAACAGTACTGTGCAAAAGTCTTAGGCATATGTGCCAAAGACCTTAGCACAGTACTATACATAAACAATACAAACATCCAAGTGATATTTTAGTGTACATGCCTATTTAAGAATAAGGGGTAGGTCATTTAGAATAGAGATGCAGAAAAACTTTTTCACTCGGAGTGGTGGATATGTGGAATGCTCTGCCCCAGAAGGCAGTGGAGGCCAAGTCTCTGGATGCTTTCAAGAGAGAGTTAGATAGAGCTCTTATAGATAGGGGAGTCAAGGGATATGGGGAGAGGGCAGGAACAGGGTACTAATTGTGTATGATCAGCCATGATCACAGTAAATGGCGGTGCTGGCTAGAAGGGCTGAATGGCCTACTCCTGCACCTACTGTCTATTTCAGAATTTTGGTCATTCAGTTAAATATTTTACCAGGATGATGCCTTCACTACAGAGCAGGTTTTATGAAGTTAGGTTGAGTGAGCTACGACTTTTCTCTTTGTAGAGAAAGATGATAAAAGAATCAGGTTTAATATCACTGGCATACACCATGCCGTGAAATACAGTACGCCATTGGAAAGTAATCAAAAACCTAAATTTCTATATATGTACATGTTAAAAAAAGTACAGAAAGTGAGCAAAGGAAAAACAGGTTGTTGATTGTCCATTCAGAAATTTGATGGCAGCATGGCATAAGCTGTTCTTAAAATGTTGACTTGATAGAGGTGTACAAGATAAGAGATAGAGTGGACAACCAGAGACTTCCTTCCCACCAAGATGGAAAAGGCTAATACAAGCATAACTGAACACTCTTCACCTGTAACATTTAATAAAGGCATGGAGCGAGGAATATGCTGATTGTCAACAGCATATACTCTAGGTATTACGTAGATGGATCTGTTAGATATCTGCCCTTGTGCATTCAAAGACAAGTCCTCAAGCGCAGGTGAAATTTATACTATGGGAAATTGAGGAAAAGATTATTGGAGTCCCGACAGTTTTTTGCATCTTTGTTAGTCCCAGGTGAGGTGCCAGAAGACTAGAGGTTGCCCAACTTTTTATTTAAAAAGACAAGAAATTAGATAAGCCGGGTAGCTACAACTATAGGCCAGGGAGTCATACATCAAGGTAGGAAAATCAAGCAACAGGATATACCTCTTGTGTGGAAAGGCAAGGAATTATTAATGTTATTGAGTATGACTTTGTGAGTTTTAGGGAGAAGTAGTGGAAACTAGGCATAAGAATTTGATCTTTTTGTGTGAAGGAGTTTGATGAAGGTGATGTTGTCTAAAAGCAGTCAATGAGTTTTCATGATAGGGTGGGTCCAGAAGGACAAAGAACATGGGATCCAGTATGAATTAGCTAACTGGATTCAAAATTCATGGCTGGCTTGGCAAAGGGAAGTGGTGGATGGATGTTTCCTGATACAAGTCTCTGATGAGTGATGCACCAAATGGGTCCATTGTTCTTTGTGAAGCAACTTGAATATGAATGTAGGAAGAATGATTAGTAGGTCTGTAGATGACAGGAAAATTGGTTGCATTGTGGATAAAGGAAGGTTGTCCAATGTTCCAACAGGATATAGATCAAATGGAAATTTGGGTGAGCACTGGTGGTTGGAATTTAATCCCAGCAAGTGTGGGAAGTCATGCAGACATAGGACATAGTAAATAGTTCTCCAAAAGTGGCAGTACAGGAAAATAGGGTGGCGTAGGAGGCAGGAAGGCAAGTATGCCATAGAAGTCAGGACAACAAGAGTTGCTGCACTATGTTACAACTATACAGAACTCTTTTAGGCAACACGGGGTGGTCTTTGCATCTCTTGATGCCACACCATAGGAAAAATGTGAATGGATGAGAGAGAATACAGAAAAGAGTCACCAGAATGCTACTTGAATTGGAGGACTGTAGTTGTGGGAAGAGTATGGATAGACTGTGCTTTGCTTCCCTAGGGCAAAGGAACTGAGTAGTGACCCGAGAAGTTTCTAAAATTAAGAGGGACATAGATATTGCACGATAGTCAGAATCTATAGAAATGTTAAATACAACTAGACAGTTTTAAAACGACAGGGCAAGTTTAAAGATAAAGCGTGAGTTAAGTTTATGTACTGTACTCGTTTCAATTACAACATCCAGTTTAGATCAGTTGCAATGAAAGGTCCTCTTTCTATATTGCAACTTCCAAGCACTTTGTGAACTGTAATCAAACTTGATTTTAGTTCAATTTGTTACCACAAATGGCTGGTAATTTTAAATTTGTCTTTTTTTTAAAAAAGAAAACAGCTTACTTACTTGGGTTTGGCTGCAATAATACTTCTGTCTGTTTCATTATTTTTTCTGTCCATATTTTTGTAGTTTCTGCTTTGCTCAGAAGATTCTCCAGCTGGGCATCCAACTCTGTCTTCTCTGCTTGACCAAACTTCTCCTCTGTAAACTTAAGCAAACCAAAGAGATGAAAATTAACAACTGCAAACTCTTAAAAAAAGGCACTTTCTCTAATGAATAAGGCTTCTGGACTAAAAGATGAGAAAGTGACGATATCAGGGTAAGCGATGGGATTTGAGGATCAGGAAGTAAGGCAGTGTTTAGAGAATTAAGTTAGTTGGTTCAAACCCAGTGACAGAGAAAATAGATCAAAGGTCAAAGGATTACCCTAAGGAGCTGGCCATAGCAACTGGGCTTTCCCACTCTGCAGTGGGTCAGAGAGAATGCTTTGAAGATGAAGAGCACGGCAGCATTACTCTCCAAAGAGAAAGGGTGTGGCAAAGGACGGACTTGACATATTCAAACCTTATTTTCCTCCCCCCCACAGTCCTGGTGACTAAAAATAAAAAATGGCAATTGTTTTTCTTTTGCAGTTTTAAGTCAAAAAGTTAACATGGAAACAGGCTTGTCAGCCCAACTCGTCCACACCAACTAAATTGCCTACATTTACTTTACTTTTATTGTCACCAAACAATTGATACTAGAGGCACAATTGTCACAGTGATATTTGATTCTGCACTTTGCGCTCCCTGAAGTACAAATTGAAGTAAATATAATAAAAATTTAAATTACAAATCATAATTAGAAAATAGAAAAAGGAAAGTAAGGCAATGCAAGTCAGGTCCAGATATTTGGAAGGTACGGCCCAGATCCGGGTCAGGATCTGTTCAGCAGTCTTATCACAGTTGGGAAGAAGCTGTTCCCAAATCTGGCCGTAAGAATCTTCAAGCTCCTGAACCTTCTCCTGGAGGGAAGAGGGACAAAAAGCTCCATTTGCCCAAGACTGGCTAATATCACTCAACCTTTCCTATCTATACGTGTACCCATCTATATATTTTTTAAGTGTGTGATTGTGCTGAATTTAACTGCTTGATCTGACATCTCATTACATGTGCCACTTCAAATCTTCCACCTCTCATCATAATCCCATGATTTCTAGTTTTAGTTACACTATGCTGAGGGAAAAACTTAACTAAGCCCCTCACGGTTTTATATACCTCCTTCAGGAACAAAAGCTGTACCCATTTGTCTTTCTTCACAACTAGGGTCCTCTGCTCCTGGTAACATCCTCATGAATCTTTCTGTACTCTTTCCAGCCACATGATGCCCTTCCAGTAGATGGACAATGAGTATTAATGAATTCTCTGCATAAATTCCCCACCTCCAATTTTTGGGTTGGATTTGTGAATTTCATAAGGATGAACTTCCATAACCTGAACAGCCATAATGGGGCAGTTGCCTGCAATGTTTTGGAGGCAGAGCAAACTCAGTAATGACAATTATGAAATTGCATCTTTCTACTGTGTCAAAGCAATTATAATAGTGTTTATATGCAAGCCAAAGCATTAGTCTTTCAAAATAAAAATGTCACCATACCCAGAGTGAGAAAATTACTGTACCACTGTGTTTTCCCCAGTGTATTGACTCACCAATACACTTCACTAAATTCCAACTTGAAATATTACAGCAGTTTTCTTGTAATGAAGTCAAAACTATTGCTGAAGGTTGAAGTTGTATTTCTGAGTTAATGCAAGCCCTACAATATTTTTAATTGAGCGAGTTCAGCTCTGACCAACAGCTTCCAGAATCTTGCATTAATAAGCTGTTCGACAGAAGTTGTAGGACCCAAATGGCATTAGAAACCGCTGCTGGAAGAACTTGGATGTTACTTCCCAGAATACTAAAATCAGGCTCTATCTGCTTAGTATTCAGAGGCAATTACTATACATAAGGTTACAAGATTGCCTATCCAAAGAATACTCACTTTTGTCTTTTGCATTATCTAAACTCATTAAATAAAACCTTTCTAAAATTTCTGCAGTTGTCCGTTAACAGTTAATTCCCCATTGTTGAATTGTGCAAACAATTTCACCCTACTTGCCAAAACTGGCAATGTATTCAAAGCAATTCAGTAGACTGAGAAGCATCATCATTGGATACAGAAACTTCATTTCCCATCCATTGTTACCATTAACTCAGAGCAGATGATGAAAGTCTTCAAGAGGTAACATTACTTATACAGAAGAGCTGTTTTGCCCTCAACAATAAACATCCAGAAATTGAATAATATTTTACATTTTCCTTTCATTAGGGACAGTTGAAACAAACAATGCTGCCCAAATTCATATTTTGACTTAGTAGCTGTGGAAAGGTAAAATGGGAGGCCACATTTCTCAAAGGGGGTAGCTGGACAACATAATGCTTCTTAAATTTACAAATAAGACAACAATTTTCATCTCAAGCTTTACACATTTCCCCTGTATGATCAAGAGCAATGCATTGACCATATTGGTTGCCAGGAGAAACCAATTATTAATGACACAGATACAGATGCTCAAAACTTCCTACACATTTAAAGGCAAAGAAATTCTGGAGGTCCAGAAGTTTTAACCCTATATCCTGATCACTACCAAGTTCTTTTGCCGTGGTGTCACCCAAAAGAAGTGATATCTAAACTAGTAAAATAAACTAAATCTAGAACAGAAGCACCGGCTTAAAAAAAATTATAAAATTAAATGTTTAAATACAAAATGATAGACTGCAAACTGTTGCGTGGAGAATAAAAATTGTGCAAACGTATTTTTGAAATGATCATGTTATTTTTATTTAAAGATACAGAGTAATACAGGCCATTCGGGCTAAATGAGCCCACACTCCCCAAATACAGGCCAATGACCAATTAATCTACTAACATAAATGTTTTGGGATGAGAGGGGTAACTGGAGCACCTGGAGGAAACCCACAGAGTGAAGGGAGAAAGTACAAACTCCCTATGGATGGCAGCAGGAACTGAACAATAATTGCGATAGTACTGCAATAACTGCTACGCCACCGCGCAATATTCTCATGGCCAAACCTCATCTTTATCTCTAAAAGGTATACTTGCTATTAGAGGAAGCACAGTAGAGATTCACCAGCCTGGTTTCTGGAACGGCAGGCCTGTTAAATGAGAGAGATCAGGCAGACTAGATCTCTATACTAGAGAGTTTAGAAGATGAGGTAATCTCTTCAAAACTCACTAACTTTTTTTGATGATGTAACAAAGTAGATATGAGAAATGTGTTCCACCCAGATAGGGAGTCTAGCACTTTGTACCATAATCTCAAAAATCAAAAGCAGACTATGCAAGACTAGAACAAGAATTGCTTCTATTGTTTGCATGATTTGAATGATGCGTGTTTCCACCCCTCCCCCCCCCACCGCACAGTTGTTTTTTTGGTCTTTTTTTTAAATTGAATCTTAAATTTAAAATTCATGTTTCTTGCTTTGTGGCTGCTTGTAAGCAAATTTCAGTGTATAATTTATACACGATCTGATAATAAATGTGCTTTAATTTTCTGCCTTGCAGATTTCTAGCTTCTGCAGTTTTATTCTCAAAACAAAATGGGTTTGCAAGACATAGGCGGAGGCTGAGTTATGATGGCACTAATTTGCAACTCCGTGTTCATCTAAAAAAAACTTGATTTTTTCCTTTGCTGTCTCTCCTTTTCAGGGTGGATGGCCAGGGGTGGGGCGGGGGGGAGGTTCTGTTGAAGACCCTGATGTTGAGTCACACTTAGACTTTGCTTTTTTAGTGGGGGTGGGGCCATTCAGAAGGGGCTCATGGCTGGCCACTTTTCAATATCCCAAGGACGTGGTCAAGAAGATGAGCGCACTTTGGGCATTCCGAAGTATTTGCGGCCCTGCGGATGGCCCAAGGAATTTGCCGCCTTGTGGATGAGCCGATTCTGAGTCAGAGTCATCGAATGAAGTGTTGCAGGACAGAACGGAACATCAGGAACAGTGGATCAGCTGTTAAAGGCTCTGTACTCAATGATTTGTTCCCTCTCCCTCTCTCGTTGGTGGGTGAAATTGTTGCCAATTTTTGGGACACAACTGGTTTAAAAAAAATGTGGCACAACAGTCTTTTAACACCATAAGTCAGCAAGTGATTTCTCGTTGTGAAAGGCAACAACTTTTTCCCTTTATTTGTGGGGGGGGGGGGGAAGAGAGAGAGCACAAGAGCCTGTGGCATGAAAATTGTCAGATGAATGATTAGTTTTTATTGTACTACAGATTATGGTCTTTACGGGAGGCTTTGCTATTCCATGCTTGGTGGGTGAGAATGCTGGTACGTTTTTTTTTGCAGAAGTGGGTGGGGGAGAGCCATTGCTTTCCTGCTGCTCAGTGGCGTATCTAAGGTGTTTTATTTTGATTTACCTTTTAGCTGGTTTGGCACATTATGGGACGAAGGGCCTGTTACTGTGCTGTACTGTTCTATATGGGATCCGTGTAGGACTATTGTAAATGGATGCGCAACAGTTGGCATAGATGCAGTGGGATGAGGGGGCTGTACAAATCATTGCCATATCAAATTTTTACTTGATGCTTTTTTTTGGAATCAGGATTTCTTGTACACTAGTTACATTTCTAACATCCCCCTCCTCCCAAACAAAAACAAGATTTGGTGTATTTGAATATAAAAGTAGGCAGATGAAGAGTTAACCATGGCATTTTCCCCATTTATCCTGTGATTGAGCAACTGGCAAAATTAGGAGGCAGCTGCTGTAAACTGAATGGTACCATTGTTCAAATTCTGTCTGTGCTCTAAAGCATTTTGGTGCTGAAAAGACATCTGGGCCAAATAGCTATTTCAGAATAAACTGTAAAGTGTTGTGTATCTTCAATTACAATGTCAGCTTTCTATTTGCTGATTGTGAAAAAGCAATATACAAAATCCATGTTAAAATATAGCACTGTGCTACCCACACAGAACAATCAAGTCCCAACAATTTCAAAGGGTAAATCAACTATTTCCGCACACACACCATCTCCCTGCTGTGCACGTCCATCTTTCTAAACATGTTTCATGTTCTAGCAATACCACACTCTTCTCTCATTCCCTGAAACCATGGTAAAAATCAAAACAAAATTTTTGGAAATACTCAACAGGTCAAGCAGCATCTATTCGAGAAGCAATCAGCATTAAAGCTTCAGGTTAATCACCTGTCATCAGAGATGAGAGATCGTAAAACAAATTTGCTTCAAATTGTTGAGAAGGGAAAGGACAAAAGGAATATCTGTGATAGAGCGGAGAGCAAGTTAATCTGAACGACAAAAGTGGTAGGGGTGCTGGATGAGAGAGTGGTAAAAACTTGTTAATCAGTTGATGTCTGGATGAGGGAAGTACAAGAGACTTAAGAAAATGACGCAGGACCCGTCAGATACAAAGGACCACAGTGCTTGGAAATCTGAAAGTGAAGAGTGCTGAAAATATTTACTTTTGACTGGTGTTATAAAATTTGACTGGATAGAAAAGACTAAATTACTTTGCTCTGCCAGAACCCTTCAAACTAGTGGACATGGAATCAAAAGAACCTTCAGAATCCAGTATTATGAAACGAGGCAATGAAGTTAAACAAGGAAAGACACTGCAAGAGACAAGATTAATGAAAGAATTGGATCTAGAGAGAGAAAAAAAAATCACGTGTCATTCCACTAAGAGAGGGAGGCAAAGATAGGAGATTACAAGCCTGTCTTCAGTAGTTGGCAAGATGTTAAGAGCAATTAAGGATGAGGTTCAATGTACTTGGAAGCACAGGATAAAATAGGCCAAAGCCAGCACAGATTCCTTAAGGGAAATTCTTTTCTGAGAAATTGATTGGAATTCTTTGAAGAATTAACAGGCAGGATAGTCAAAGGAGAGTCAATGGATGTTGCTTACTTGGGATTTCAGAAGGCCTTTGACAAAATGCCGCACAATAGGCTGCTAAACAAGATAAGAGCCTGTGATTATAGGAACAATATTAACATGGACAGAGACAGGGGAACTGGCAGGAGATAGAAAGTGGGACTAAAGGGGGCACTTTTTGATGGGTGCTAGTGACCAGTGGTGTTCCAAAGGGTACAATGTTGAGACCGCTTTGTTTCATGTTATATGTCAAAGATTTGGATGACTGTGGCAAAGTTTATGGATGATACAAAGATAGGTGGATGGGCAGGAGGTACTGAGTCTGCAGAAGGATTTTGACAAATTAAGCGAATGTGTGAAGAAGTGACAGATTCAGTGTAGGGAAGTGTGTGGTCATGCACCTTGGTAGAAGGAACAAAGGCATAGACCAGGGGTGGGCAAACTTTGACTTGTGGGCCACAAAGGGTTCTAAAATTTGACAGGGGGGCCGGACCAGGAGCAGATGGACGGAGTGATTTGGTAATACACCTCATAAGAGAAAATAAAATATCATGGGATATGTAGAAAACATGTGCTTTAATTTCAATTGAAAATGAACAAATGCATTACAACAAAATATCTGTCTTTGAAGTCCCACGGTATTTAGCTATTTATTGAAATGACTTTTAACACACTGAAAATTAAATGAATAAAATACAGCTTTTTTTAATAGTAACAGTTATTATTTTAAAGCACTGAAAATTCTGTTATCCTTCAAGATATTATCATCATCACTCTCCTCCTGACTGTCTTTATTTCAAAAACGGTAAGAGATGCAGGTCTACTTGTCCTGCTCCTTCTTATTCAATTGTCCCCTGTGCCAAAACTCAACAACGACCAGCACAAAGACAGAACAGTGACAGCGCGCCAGTATGCGGAGCGCATTATTTGATCTGGAGCGCATTTTTTATTTTGAGAACGTCCGTGCACCTGCGCACTACTCATGTCCATCACTTAACAGAAATGACATGTAACATGTAAGGCTTATTGAAAAAAAATATTTTCAAATGCATTTTTTACATAACACAACAAAGAAACTTATTTTTAATTTCAGTGGGAACAGTGTTGTAGTCTCCCTTTTTAGCCAGCGCATCAAAGTCTGGATTTAGTTTTGTTGTGGCGATTCTCAGGATGGATCTGAGGTGTTGGTCAGTTAACTTGGATCTGTGGCTGGCTTTGTTGATGTTCATGACGCTGAACGTCTGTTCACACAAATAGGTCGAGCCAAACAAAGAGTAAAGCGCAAATGTGGAGTAATACGCTGCACCTCAACAAAGGTCAATGTATATAGAGTGCGTCATCTATTGGGAAAACGCCAGAATTGCGGGGAAAAGACGTTAACAAGGTTTATTAATATAATTTCATCAAGTTCTGCGGGCCAGATTAAAAAGCGGGCCGTAGTTTGCCCATGCCTGGCATAGACTGTTCTCTAAGCAGGGAGTTAATTCAGAAATCAGAGGTGCAAAAGGTACTTCAGGAATTCTGGTACAGGTTTTCCCAAAGGTAAACTTGCAGGTTGATTTTTGCAATAGAGCAAAGAAATACAATCTGCTAAAACAATCAGATTTCAAGACAGTGCTATATTTAAAATAAATACCAAATTAACATCTGACTGAGAATTTAGCAATGAGAACAGAAGATAATGAGATTCCCAAAGTTCACAAGTGCACTCACTGCATTGTGCTGTCATGCACAAGATTCCATTGTCTGGATGTGCAAAACTTCCAAGAGATGGTTTGAATGTTATAGTATTTATTACCACCCTCATACAGTTCTAGGTCTGTGTGCATCTGTTGTGAAAAAAAAGCTAAAATATTCATATCCCATCAGAGCAATAAATAAATTACAAATACAGTTACATAGCCTAATGTACCACCCAGTGTCACAATTTCACACATGCTAGCTTCCATGGTACAAAGAAACAACTCTAGATTACATGAAAGCAAATTACTGGAGACTAAACAAAAATATGAACAGCAAGTTCATTCAACACCTCATTGCTTAAGGGATAGTACAGGAAATATAGGATATAAAATTTTCAACAGCATAACTGCACAAGTGCAAAACATATCCTATATCAAAAGCATCAACTTAACATGCCAAAGGTTTAGCTTGATATTATACAGTTAACTGGATCCAACAGATGAAAACTCCTATTCTCAGACTGCCATAAAACAAGAGGCAAACTCTACATGTTGGAAATGCAGAGACCATTTTTTGACAATCACAACCAAACTGACACACGCAAAAAACCAACAGCTAACAACTGAGCAGTGACTGCTAACAAAATAAATGACAGAAGTAAAACATAGTAAAACTTTACAAATGCACCAAACTTTCTTGAAAAGACACCAGCACTTCATGTCAAGTCGTCTATTGTCATTTTGACCATAGATGGCTGGTACAGTACACAGTAAAACGAAACAATGTTCCCCCAGGACCCTGGTGCCACATGAAACAAAAAACTACTGGTATACTAGACTATGTGAGACAGCACAAGGCTACACTAGACTAAGTAAAACAACATTAAAAACTGCACTAGACTACAGACAACCTGCAAGCAAATGACAAGAAACAAGACTTTTCATTAACAATGACAATACTTGCACATCAAATTTTTAGGAAGTGTTTTGAAGCAATGGACCTTTCAATACACAGTGCTAGAAGAAACATCCATACGATCACCATGTCCTAATGACTTAACTGTTTTTACATTGTTGGATGATATATACAGATGATGTAATTGAGACCTAGATCATACGAAATATAGAACATTACAGCACACTACAGGCCCTTCAGCACACAATACTGTGCTGTCCTTTTAACCTATTCCAAGATCAATCTCTCCCCTCATTAATTATGAGTCTACACAGTTTCTTAAATGCTCCTAATGCATCTGTCTGTACTACTCTACTTCTGGTTGTGTGCTCCACACACCCATCACTCAATATAATAAAAAGACAACTTATATCTGGCTTCTCTACATACTTTCCTCCAATCACTTTAGAAGTCTCCTGCTATCCATGCGATCTATGCCCCTTATCATGTACACCTCTATCAAGTCATCCTCCTTTGCTCTAAAGAGGAAAGTCCTAACTCACTCAACCTGTCCTCATAAGATATGCAATCTAGTCCAGGCAAATGAGAACCTCCACTCTATCCGCCAAAAGCAGAACTTCCTTGTGGCCAAACATTAATTTCAATTCCCATTCCAACATGTTGGTCCATTGCGTCTCATGCCATCCTCTAGGATGAGAAGCAACACCTTGTATTTCGTTTAGGTAGCCTCCCAAACTGATGGCAAGAATATCAATTTCTCCTTCTGGTAAAAATATGTTACCCTCCCCTTTTCCCCCACACTGGCCTCTTACTTCTTCTCAACTGGCCATCATCTCCCCTGGTGCGCCTTTTCCTTCCTTTTCTCCTATGGTCCACTCTCCTCTCCCATCAGTTTCCTTCCTCATTAGCCCTTTGCAATCCACCTGGCTTCATCTATCACCTTCCAGCTATTCTTCTTCCCCTCCTCCCACCTTATTATTCTGTCATCTTAACCCTTCTTTTCCAGTCCTAAAGAAGATTCACAGAACATCGACTGTTTATTCATTTCCATAGATGCTGCCTGACCTACTGAATTCCTCCAGCATTTTGTGTGTGTTGCTTTGTATTTCCAGCATCTGCAGAATTTCTTGCTTCTGATATCCTGGTAAATCTCATCCACAACCTCTCTAAAGCGTCCATATCCTTACAAATATTTAGCGGAAGGAGAATGTGGCTCATTTAAGACAGAATGGACCAACAGCCCAACATTAGGAAAGCAGTGCAAAATCTGACAGATGGTGAAGATGTGGAAGTAGACCCAACCTGTGCCACAGAAGACAATTACTTCTTCTGCTGGTAGGTAGATAAGGAAGTAGCATAGGCAGTTAATATAGATAAAACTTTGCATGTGACTGTGGTGCAGAAATTAGAAAAGCTCCTGATGCAGATATACTGCTCCAATTGACACAAGTAATAGGGTTTTACATCATAGATAAGGCATGTGCAAGTATCTTGTGGCTGACTGTGCCAACAGCTGCAGAAATCGAGGAAGACAAAGTGGAATCATACACAACCACAACTATGAAGGATCTCATTTGTGATGTATTAGAACCATTTCTAAGTTTGGCCAGGCAAAAATGCAAATGAAGCCAAACAAAAATTAGCATTGATATTGTGGGAGCGAGTGGGCACAGATGGGCCACCAGTCAAAGATTTTGAAGGGATGAATGGACAATAGCACAGTTAGATTTTGAATTAATTAAATAATGCCTAAATTTAAACAAAAGCAATGAACATTTGTATGGAAGCCAGGAAGGGAAACTAGGAAGTAGTCATTTCACTTGTAAAGGAGCTAAGAGAGTCATTTCGTGTGGAAAAGCTCAGATGGGGCATGCAAGAAAAATTCTGCCTTATGACCAAGGTAAGAGAAGGTAATGCTGCTATGTGGTTCATCTACATTTGGGAAGACAAGGGAATCATTTTGGCTCTAAACACAAAAAATTGATAAGATTATGGAAATCCAGAGTAACGCACACAAAATGCTGGAGGAACCAGGTCAGGCAGCATCTAAGAAGAGGAATAAAGAGCCAATGTTTTGAGCTGAGAGCCTTCATTAGAACTGGAAAGGAAGGAGGAAGAAGTTAGAATAAGGAGGGTGAGGAGAAGGAATACAATCTAGAAGATAATAAGTGAAATCAAGTGAGGGTGTAGGTAGAAGGGCAGAGATGAAGTGAAAAGCTGGGAGATGATAGGCGAGAATGATTGAAGGAGGAGGAATCAAATAGAGGAGAGTGAATCATGAGAGAGAAAAAAAAGGAGCACTGCCAGAGGGAGGTGGTAGGCAGGTAAAGAGAAGGGATAAGTATGGGAAATGGAAAGAGAGAGGAGGGGAAATGGAGAAAAGTTACTGGAAATACGAGAAATCGATGTTCATGTTGTCAGATTGGAGGTTACCCAGGCAGAATATGAAGTGTGGTTCCACAGATCTGAAAGTAGCCTGATGGTAGTAGAGGAGGTCAAGTTGGCCTCTTTCTCTACCTAAAGTGGTTCGGGCATTATAGGTCAGATTTCCAAGAATCTTTCAATTACTGGCTGTGCATCATTCACTTTCTTGGCTATGAGGTGTAACACTAGGCAGCTAGCTGTGAATATTTAATTAGCAGAGTTCAAATTGTCATCCCTTCCCCTCCCGCATTGTCCATTTTTGAAACCGAACTATTTGTTCTCTTGATTTGTTCATATTCTGCAAAAAGTGACTATGTTATCACTGGATGAAAAAAAGAGAATTTCTCTGATGATAGGGAAAGATGACAGGGCTGCTAATGACAAGGAAGATGCTACGTTTCTGAAAATTCCTTGAAATCTCCATGATAGCCATCAATTACAGTCAATTTACAAACAAAGGAGATATCTCTGACTTGCAAATATTTTGTACATTTCATGCTAAACAGAGTTAAAAACATTACAGAATTTGATCCACGTGCAAGCACTTTGACAAAACAGAAGCATTAGACCCCTTGCTTTCTCAATAGATCATTTCAAAGCATTTTTCTTCATATTAAGCTTTCTGCCTTCACCAGTTTATCCAAAATGAGAACAACTGTCACATGCCATTCCTGTATCCACCATCTAGCCTGAACATGCTTACTGTTATGAAAATCTTCAAATAAATGCAGAGAAAATTTTTAAAATCTTGCTTTTGGTTTCTCTTATTCACTGCCTTGGTAAGCCAAATTCTCAACATTGTCTAGTCGTTCTACAAAAATAGTTACTGTAGCGCAGAGAATTTCAAACTTTTCATCTTGCAACTTAAAAGCTATAAGTTACCTTTGTGTCTTTCTTGTCTTAACTGAATTGTGTACAAGGTGAAGACAGATTAGCTTCAATATTCAAATTATACATTTACTGCTGTGACAACAGAGTTTGAATTATTGTTCATTCACTGTAAAATTCCAGCCAAACAGAAAGTTTCTTCTAAATTCAGTACTGTGCAAGTCTCAGGCATATATAGAAGCTGGGGTGTTTTGCACAGTACAGTAACTTCGATCTTCTACTTGCAATTTACATTAGCTGAAGACTGGTTCTCGTTTAAATTAATATCTGCTATATTCACACAACTCTACAATACTCCCTAACAGCAAGCACAAGATACACAAAGTACACTGCAGATGCTGTGGTCAAATCAACACGTACAAACAAGCTCGATGAACTCAGCAGGTCGGGCAGCATCCGTTGAAATGAGCAGTCAACGGATGCTTCCCGACCTGCTGAGTTCATCCAGCTTGTTTGTAAGCATAAGATACATCAAGCTCATCAGGGAGCAAGCCTCATTGCCATTTACAATACTGTGCAAAACACTGTAAGCACCTTAGGTGCTTAACACTTCTGTACAAGTTTAAGGGGGCAAAAGTTTAAGGGAAACACGAGGGGGTGTGAAATGAGCTTCCTGTAGAAGTAGTAGAGGCCAGTTCAGTTGTGTCATTTAAGGTAAAATTGGATAGGTATATGGACAGGAAAGGAGTGGAGGGTTATGGGCTGAGTGCGGGTAGGTGGGACTAGGTGAGATTAAGAGTTCGGCACGGACTAGGAGGGCCGAGATGGCCTGTTTCCGTGCTGTGATTGTTATATGGTTATATATGTACATTAACCAGAGACAGATATCCATAGTAAATTTACTGCTCATCTGCAATAGTTCTCACAAAAGTTGGTCCACGGAATAGTACAAGAACAAGCTTCTTGGCTCATAATACCTATGTCAACTTAAACTGATGAAGGGTCTCAGCCTTCATCAGTGACAAGAGTAACTGTTTACTCTTATCCACTGATGCTACCTGGCTCCTCCAGCATTTTTTGTGTTGCTTGGAGTTCCAAAATTTGCAGATTTTCTCGTTTGTGATTAAACTAATCCCACCTGCCTGTAAATGGTCCATTCTCCAGTCATACCCATCATGTGCCTCTTGAACAATACTATTCAATCGGCTTCCACCACCTCCTCTCGAAACAAGTTCCATGCACTGATGTCTAAAAAAATACTTGCCTTGCAAACATGTTTTGAAAGTTTGTCCTCTTCTTAAATCTATGTCATCCCAGGGAAATAGACAGACCTATTTATACCTCTCATAATTTTAAATACTTCTATTGGATCACCACCACAGCCTCTGACTTGCAAGAGAAAACAATCCAAGTTTGTTCAACCTTTCCTTTCAGCTAATACACTCTGGTCTACATCCAAAGCCTTCACATCCTTTTTGTAATACAGCAAGCAGAACTGGACACAATTCTTCAAATGTAGCCCAAAAAAAGTTTTCCAAATTTTATACTCAATTTCCTAACCAATTAAGGCAAGTGTGCTAACATCTTCTTTACCACCGTATCTACTCGTGCTGCCACTTTCAGGGAGCTTTAGACTGTCTGCACACGAAAGCCCCTCAGGCTCCTGCCATTTACTGTGCACTTTCCCCTTACATTTGACCTCCCAAAGTGAAACACCATCTGCCATTTCTCCACTTGTAATTGTAACAGATATATCTTGCTACATCCTTTGACAACTTTCCTCATTACACACAGTTCCACCAATCTGTGCGCCTTTCCAAATTCACTCATCAACCCACCTACATTTTCACCCCACTCATTTATATAATCAGAGGTCTCAACAGATGAACATCACTGTCGTAGGCCTCCAAGCAGAATAACACTTCTTCATCACTACTTGGATGGGCAAGTTAATTTCAAATCTCATTTACCAAGTAGTCTTCATGGATTTCATGTGCTTCAATCTTCTGGATCAACCAATTATGAGGGATCTTGTTAAGTGCTTTATTAAAGTCAATGTAGACACCATCCACTGCCTTAAACATGATCATTTTTACTGCTTCCTCAGAAAAGCTTTATCTTGTAAGACATGACCTCCCCTACATAAATAAGTTCATGTTTTTCCTCAAATATGAGGAAACCTCATCTATAAGAATTTTCTCCAATAATTTCCCTATAATGCCAGGCTCACAGGCTATAACCTTCAGATTTGTCCCTTCTGCCCTTCTTAAAGTAACAACACTGGCTCTTCTCCGGTCTTCTTGGATCTTACCTGTGGCAAGATCTTATCTTACAAGTATCTGTCAAGGCCCTGGCAACATAATCAAGGACCCCACCCGTCCCAGACATTCTCTTCTCCCCCTTTCAATGGGAAGAAGATACAGAAGCCCGAAAGCAGATACCATGAGGCTCAAAGACAGCTTCCATCTTATCGCTGAATGCAAGCCTAGCTCAACCTCAATCTACCCTGCTATGGCCTTCCAATTTACTGTTTGCCTGCACTTCAATCTCTCTGTACTAACAATTTTGTATTATTTTATTACTTTCCTTTGTACTACCTCAATGCAATACTGTAATGAAATAGTTGGTATGGATGGCATGCAAACAAAGTTTTCTGCTTCTCTCAATAACTTGGGAAAGATTGTGTACTATGGATTTATCCACTGTGTTTTTCAAATAACTGAAAACCTTGATATCAAAGTCCATCTGTCTTTGTCCAGCTCCTGGCCTTCAAGCGTGGTTCAGCTACTAAGCCTAGCAGAACCACTTCTAATGACAGGAGAAGGGGCAAAGGCAGGTTACTGGCACCTTAAAACCAATTACTTTGGGTGGATGGAATTGTCAGCAATGGTTGGCAAGTCGTCTGGGAGGAAGAAAACTGATCTCAAATTTCTGCTGCCTTGTGATTACACCCACTCATGGGGAAAGCTTTGGGAGTAAATCCTGAGGAAAAAATCTGGAGCTTAAGTCCCAAAGGCTGTCTTACATTGAGTTCAACACTAATTGGCAACTCTTGCAACACTGTTGATACCAAATTGTATCTGTCTTTGCATGGAAAGGGGAGCCTACCGCATGAGCAATTGCTTGCTCTCCATATGGTAATACCCTGTATCAATGTACACAGTCATGGCTGACCTTGAACAAACTAGTCTCAATAGTCTTTGTCTACGTAGGGTGTTTAGTAAGATTCTATTTCATTTCATTTTTCCTGTAAATGCCTTCAAGAAAATGAGTTTAGATAGTAGGTGGTAACATATACGTATTAATAAATTTACTTTAAACTTTGATCAAGATGCCCTGGAAAATCAGCATAACCCTCCTGATTGCATTATTCCCATGTCCTTCTCCATGCAAAGTTTTGTTATTTAGAGATATAGCACAGTAACAGGCTTTTCTGGCCCAACAGGCTGGTGATGCCCAATTACACCCATGCAAACAACCCATTAACTTGCAAGTCTTTGGAATAGTATGAGAAAACTGGAGCACCTGGAGGAAATCCATGCAGTAAAGGAGAGAACATACAAACTCTTTACAGACAGTGGCAGAATTGAATGCGGGACATTGGCATTCTAATAGTGTTATGCTAACCACTACACTACTGTTTTAGTTAATGCCTTAATATCACTGAGTAAGTTGTTAGCTGATTTCAAAGGGTAGCAAAGAATTAAAATACATTGTTTTGGCTTCCAAAGCAGATACAATCTAACTGGGGTAATGTCAGTAAATTATATTCCTAGGACACCAGAGAATCAAATAAGCTTTCAAGGACAAAGCTGTTAACATTAGTCAAGTTGAGTACAGGAGCAAAGAGGTCCTTCTGCAGTTGTACAGAGCCCTGGTGAGACCACACCTGGAGTATTGTGTACAGTTTTCGTCTCCAAATTTGAGGAAGGACATTCTTGCTATTGAGGGAGTGCAGCATAGGTTCATGAGTTAATTCCTGGGATGGTGGGACTTCATATGTTGAAAGATTGGAGCAACTGGGCTTGTATACACTGGAATTTAGAAGGATGAGGGGGATCTGATTGAAACATAAGATTATTAAGGGATTAGACACGCTAGAGGCAGGAAGCATGTTCCCGATGTTGGGGGAAATCCAGAACCAGAGACAACAGTTTAAAAATAAGGGGCAGGCCATTTAGAATGGAGTTGAGGAAAAACTTTTTCATGCAGAGAGTTGTGGGTCTGTGAAATGTTCTGCCTCAGGAGGCAGTGAAGGCCAATTTTCTGGATGCTTTCAAGAAAGAGTTAGATAGAGCTCTTAAAGATAGCGGAGTCAAGGGATATGGGGAGAAGGCAGGAATGGGGTACTGATTGTGGATGATCAGCCATGATCACAGTGAATGGTGGTGCTGACTCGAAGGGCCAAATGGCCCACTCCTGCACCTATTGTCTTGTTAATTAAATACAAAACTAGCAATTGTAAGGATTAAATTAACACTGATTATCTGTATCATTATTAGCTTAGTTACTTAACCACCACGTTAGATAGCTGGCCCAGTAAATTAACCACAATGTTATTGCTTCTTCATATTATGAATATTTCTAGTACTACGCAATACTAGATTAAAATAACGTTCATCAGAGCATGAATTGAATATAACAGTGCAGATCTTGTGAAAAATGCTCATGATCCAATCTATTCCATACATAAAGACAAATGAAAAACTTCTAACTGTAGGCGCCAGCAAAATCCAGCATGCACTAGGACTGAGACCAGGCCAGTTATCGGATTTACTTTTTTGGAATTAAGATTTCTTTAAAAAAATGCCATCCTTTCACTGACAAAGTAAATTTGTTAAGAGGCTCAGGGTAGGTTGTAGATCACTTGCATCCATCAGATGTTAAATAGAATATTTTCAGAGATGTCTGCTGATTTTATTCATTTAATCTCTATTGTAGCTTAAACCGGTAAAAAAAACATAAGTTTTACTTGTCCTATTATCTAAGAATATTAAATCTTTTGTGAACATATTTGATTGCACCACAGATAAAGCAATTCAGGAGATATAAAGAGCTACATTAACACTTTCCTTTCATACAATCAGAGAAAACAAGGTAGGAGTTCTCTCTGTTAACTCCAGGAACCAACAGCTGTTTAAAACAGACCACAATGAATCTCATACCTAGACTTAAATGTCAGGAATTCTAGTTGAGCCAAAGGGGAAGCTATTGATATGTGGCTCGTTACTGATGGGTTCTAGTGCAAGTGAGGCTCCTTTGCCAACTCTGCAGCCGTCATATTTTAACTGCTCAAGGAGCAGCATACATTAATTAAAAGCCTTAAACTTGAGGAAAGATCTTACTACAACTTTAATCACTAGTGAGCAGAGCAGCAGCTTCGGTCTGCCAAACTTCTCAGACGTTTAATTAATAAGCAAAACAATTATCTATAGTACCAGGTGCAGGAGTGCTCTTCTCAGTTCAGCCTTACAATCAGCATGTTGTAAACTTACCCACAGTAAATGACTCACAATTCAATTCTCGATGGAAATGGGTTACCTATGCAACAATTAATATCTTGCCTTGACTAATTCGATCAGCCTTATTCTGGGCATCAGTTTGGACTCACATAGTACCAAGTGAAAGTCCCAAAGACCATCTTCTATCTAATGGGCTAAGTGATTAAAAAAAAAATCAAAATATTTCTATTACTGGAAATTGAAGCATACAACATATTTTTATTAATGTTACATTTACCTATATTTTAACATAAGCTCTGCTTACTTAAAGAGGTTGCACCTCAAAGTAGGATGGGACCTCTCACGTCAAGACTTAATTTGCAAAGCATAATGTAGGGTGCCCCGCATATACGTTGAAAGCAAGTCTCACTAAAAGTAATACTTTGACCCACCCCTAACATTTACCCCCATGATAGCTTTTATGTTCCAATACATGGGCTACCTTGGAGAGTTCTTTAGGGCCCAACCCATTCCCACATCTAAAAAAAAGTTTCTATAAAAAAACTGACAAATCATATTTTATTGCAGTAATCAAGATAACAGCATAATAGCTCATATTAATTTTGTTTGTTTAGGACTCCAATTGGGCATTAAGCAATAAATACAACATCCATTTACCTCCCCAAGTTATGGATGAAATCACAATCTTCATTAAGAAAGGATTTCCCCACATCCCTCATTACTAAAGGGCTTACTAGGTTTCATCAGTACAGTAGTCCCACTTTTATACAGGTGGAGGAACAGGTAGGGTTGAGGAAGCAGGGAGGCTACAAAAGGACCAAGATGAATTAGAAGAATGGACACAGAAGTTGCAAATGGAATACAGTGCAGGGAAGTGTATGGTCATGTACTTTGGTAAAAGGAAGAAAGGCATAGAATATTTTCTAAATGGGGAGAAAATTCAGAAATCAGAGATGCAAAGGGACTTAGGAGTCCTTATGCAGGATTCCCCTAAGCAGAGGTTCCCAACCTGGGGTCCATAGGCTCCTTGGTTAATGGTAAGGATCTGTAGCATTAAAAAGGTTGGCAATCCTTGCCCTAAAGGTCATGTCATAAATGGAATGGCAGAACAGACTCAATGGGTTGAATGGCCTAATTCTGCTCCTACGTCTTATGGAAATCAGCAGGTCAGGCAACATTTCTGGAGGTAAAAGGATACTTGATGTTTCAGATCACGACCCTGCATCAGGACTTGAGAGTACAAAGGGGAGATAGGCAGCGGAAAGAGGTGAATCAAGAACTGACAAGTGATAAGTGGATACAGGCGATTAGAAGTTGATGAGCAGATGAATCAGATGGGGAGGGAGGGCTGGAGATAGCCAAAGCTGAGCAGACGTGATAACTCTGCCATAGACAGTCCCAAGCCCAACTGGAAAAGGAGCGTTCGGCATGGAGCTAGCAACACTATACAGTACTGTTAAAAGAAACCTAAGAGGTACAGAAATGCTATAAGTTCCAAAGACCTCATCCCTGAAGAGGATGGATTAAGATGGGCCAGTGAGCTGCTTTCATTTGTGGTGATGGGTTCAAGAAGAGCAGATTCAATGACCCAATTCTACTCCTATGGTCAGTATTCTGAAAATGAAACAACCCTCATTACTAAAGTTATTATGTTCCATCAGCACCATATTCCTACTTTTACCTGGACATTCTAATGAGTTACTCAGAAGTATTAATTTTAAGTATGCATTATGTAGAACGAGAAAAGGAACTGTCTATTAGATATGTTAAAAGTGATAACTCAAGTTTATAAAGAATGCAATGCCACAACTGGAAAAAGTTATAAAATAAGGAAATCAGACAGCTTCCATAAGCATTTGGGAGTAAAACACAATATTCCAGGTGTAAGCACTTCACTGAACTTCCCAATTGCATTGAACAATAGAAAACAGCATGGTACAAAGGCATTCCCGTACAATTTAAAGCCGTAGTAAAAATGGAGAGAGAACCCCCGGGCTACGAACAGTCAAACCATTTGACAAAACTTCAGTCACTGGGCGTTGTCTGCTACAGAGCAGGGTTCAACTTTATTATACGTGGTAAGAACATATTTTACACCCTTTTTAGAAATATAGCCCGTGTTGTAAATCAATAAATCTCAACTGTTAACCGTTCTCGCATAACATAGACTATGAAATGCGGTACAACTCAGTGCCCCGATGCAACAGCTCCTAGTTACTCAATGATTCAACCAGTTACCTATCATGATCAAATCATGCTAAATACTATAAATTACGAAATTAATCGATTTGTAAAGCAGGGAATGAGGTAACCAATTTGCACATAGACGGCAGTGTGGTCATTGCGGCTGACCTTTGGGCAATCAGAGGGAACGGGGATTGCTTCCTACTCTCAGCTACCGCCCTGGGCCCAGCTGCCTGCATCTCGTCGGGCCGCCTGTTGTCAGTTACCCTGCAGCCTTCGGCCTCATCGCTAGTGTCACCTCGGCACCGGCTCTATCGGGAGGTGCAGCCCGGTGACGACTAGCCCACTTTACCTGAACCGCCCGGCTGAGGAAAGTGCCGGCATCCGCCGCCAACTTCTTCACATTAAAGTCCATGGTAACACAACCGATATCAACACCGGGCGGCACCGCCGCCACTCCACTTGCACTCCCAACGACGCCCTACAACCCGCCTCCAATGCGTTACATCCAATCAGAGTACCGATTGCACACGGCTACAACCAATCATCTACCGGAGTCACAGAATCAACCAATTATCTGTCCGACACTAACATATCCAGCAAATGCGTGAATACGACACAGGCACAGCCAATCAGAATTAACAAAAAAAAAATCAGTAGCAATGATAAGAGTATGAATAGGCTTTTCGGTCCTCCAGCGATCCTAACCATTCAATCAGATCACGACTAACCTTACATCTTTATTCCTTATATTTGTCTTATTCCGATCTACATTGTTCCTGTAAAATCAAGAAAGCCATGCTCAATTAACCCATTGACTGAATTTCCACGGTCATCTAGAGTAGAGGACTCCAAATATTGACTACGCTTTCAATGAACATATTTCTCTTCTTTTTAAGTCTTAAATAGACCACCCACTATTTTGGAACCATAACATCCGGACTCCGTAACCAGATAAAACATCCTCCCTGTTGTACTCTCTAATAATTGTAATAAGGATGTACCATTTTCCTAAACACAGAATATAGGGCTAACTCAATCTCACCCGATTTTCTGACACACAAAAAAACCTGCAGATATTGAAATCGGGAGCAACACTGAAAATGCTAGATGAACTCAGCAGTTCAGGAATGAGCTATTGAGGGAAATAGACATTTGATGTTTTGGGTCCAGACACTTCAACTGATCTGGAGGAAGGCTTCTTCAAAGTCACAATCCCTTGAAGCGATCTCACAGTACAGCTGCAACATGAAGATATAAGAGGTACCATTTAAAGAACATTTAAAAGAACAATCTTTGCTGCACTCATATAACCATATAACCATATAACAATCACAGCACGGAAACAGGCCATCTTGGCCCTCCTAATCCGTTCAGAACCCTTAATCTCACCTAGTCCCACCTACCCGCACTCAGCCCATAACCCTCCACTCCTTTCCTGTCCATATACCTATCCAATTTTACCTTAAATGACACAACTGAACTGCCCTCTACTACTTCTACAGGAAGCTCATTCCACACAGCTATCACTCTTTGAGTAAAGAAATACCCCCTCGTGTTTCCCTTAAACTTCTGCCCCCTAACTCTCAAATCATGTCCTCTAGTTTGAATCTCCCCTACTCTCAATGGAAACAGCCAACTCTATCACGTCAACTCTATCTATCCCTCTCAAAATTTTAAATACCTCGATCAAATCCCCCCTCAACCTTCTACGCTCCAATGAATAGAGACCTAACTTGTTCAACCTTTTTCTGTAACTTAATTGCTGAAACCCAGGTAACATCCTGGTAAATCGTCTCTGCACTCTCTCTAATTTATTGATATCTTTCCTATAATTCGGTGACCAGAACTGCACACAATATTCCAAATTTGGCCTTACCAATGCCTTGTACAACTTTAGCATTACATCCCAACTTCTGTACTCAATGCTTTGATTTATAAAGGCCAGCGTTCCAAAAGCCCTCTTCACCACCCTATCTACATGAGACTCCACTTTCAGGGAACTATGCACAGTTATTCCTAGATCTCTCTGTTCCTCTGCATTCCTCAATGCCCTACCATTTACTCTTTATGTTCTATTTGGATTATTCCTGCCAAAATGTAGAACCTCACACTTCTCAGCATTAAACTCCATCTGCCAACGTTCAGCCCATTCTTCTAACCGGCATAAATCTCCCTGCAAGCTTTGAAAATCCACCTCATTATCCACAACACCTCCTACCTTAGTATCATCGGCATACTTACTAATCCAATTTACCACCCCATCATCCAGATAATTTATGTATATTACAAACAACATTGGGCCCAAAACAGATCCTTGAGGCACCCCGCTAGTCACCGGCCTCCATCCTGATAAACAATTATCCACCACTACTCTCTGGCATCTCCCATCTAGCCACTGTTGAATCCATTTTATTACTCCAGCATTAATACCTAACGACTGAACCTTCTTAACTAACCTTCCATGTGGAACTTTGTCAAAGGCTTTGCTGAAGTCCATATAGACTACATCCACTGCCTTACCCTCGTCAACATTCCTCGTAACTTCTTCAAAAAATTCAATAAGGTTTGTCAAACATGACCTTCCACGCACAAACCCATGCTGGCTACTTCTAATCAGATCCCGTCTATCCAGATAATTATAAATACTATCTCTAAGAATACCTTCCATTAATTTACCCACCACTGATGTCAAACTGACAGGTCTATAATTGCTAGGCTTCCTTCTAGAACCCTTTTTAAACAATGGAACCACATGAGCAATACGCCAATCCTCCGGCACAATCCCCGTTTCTAATGACATATTAAAGATCTCCGTCAGAGCTCCTGCTATTTTTACACAAACTTCCCTCAAGGTCCTGGGGAATATCCTGTCAGGACCTGGAGATTTATCCACTTTTAAATTTCTTAAAAGCGCCAGTACCTCCACCTCTTTAATTGTCATAGGTTCCATAACTTCCTTACTTGTTTCCCACACCTTAGACAATTCAATATCCTTCTCCTTATTGAATACCGAAGAGAAGAAATCATTCAAAATCTCTCCCATCTCCTTCAGTTCCACACATAGCTGACCACTCTGATTCTCTAAGAGGCCAATTTTATCCCTCACTATCCTCTTGCTTTTAATATAACTGTAGAAACCTTTCGGATTTACTTTCACCTTATTTGCCAAACCAACCTCGTATCTTCTTTTAGCTTTTCTAATCTCTTTCTTAAGATTCCTTTTACATTCTTCATATTCCTCGAGCAATTCCTTTACTCCATGCTGCCTATATCTATTGTAGACATCCCTCTTTTTCTGAACCAAATTTCTAATATCCCTTGAAAACCATGGTGCTCTCAAACCTTTAACCTTTCCTTTCACCCTAACAGGAACATAAAGATTCTGTACCCTCATAATTTCACCCTTAAATGACCTCCATTTCTCTATTACATCCTTCCCATAAAACAACTTGACCCAATCCACTCTCTCTAAATCCCTTCGCATCCCCTCAAAGTTAGCCTTTCTCCAATCAAAAATCTCAACTTTAGGTCCAGTCCTGTCCTTCTCCATAATTATATTGAAGCTAATGCTATTGTGATCACTGGACCCGAAGTGCTCCCCAACACATACATCTGTCAGCTGACCTATCGCATTCCCTAACAGGAGATCCAACACTGCCCCATCTCTAGTCGGTACTTCTATGTATTGTTGCAAAAAACTATCCTGCACACATTTCACAAACTTTTCATTTTAATGTAGGTAAGGAAATCAACACTTCACACAATACCCCAATTATAGTATCAATAGTGGCTCTCTATAATAGGTCATACTTTACTCCTGTACTCAAGTTCTTTTGTAATAAAGATTAGTTTTTTTTCTAATCATTTCTCAATCTTCTACTATTTAAAAAGTGTACAGCTTCCTGTTTTAGTTTCTACGTACGTAACCTTATTACACGTAAGAACCGGATTGGACTTCATCTGCTATGTTGTTGCTTTGGCACTCAGCTTAGACCCTATCTTTCTCAAGTCTCTCCTCACTCATTGCTAATCATGTTCCTAAAAGCAAACTTAAAGATGTTATGTTTGGTTCCCTCAATCAAATCAGTAACTTAAATTAGGAATGATCTTGAGCTGTATACCCTGGAGTGCAGGAGAATGGGTGGGGGGGGGGGGGGGAGGGTGGTATCACATAGAAACGTTCCAAATATTAAAAGGCTTGAACAGATTAGATACGGCAAAGTTATTTCTCATGGTACAGGAGTCTAGGATAAGAGGGCATGACGTCAGGTTTGAAGGATGTCCTTTTAGAACAGAGCAGCCAGACATCCCTCATATGGTAACCCTTTCATTCCTGGAATCATTCTCCTGAACCTTCTCTGAACCCTCTCCAATGTCAGTATATCCTTTCTAAAATAAGGAGCCCAAAACTGCATACAGTACTCCAAGTGTGGTCTCACGAGTGCATTATAGAGCCTCAACATCACATCCTTGTTCTTATATTCTATACTTCTAGAAATGAATGCCAACATTGCATTTGCCTTCTTCACCACCGACTCAACATGAAGGTTAACCTTTAGGGTATCCTGCACAAGGACTCCTAAGCCCCTTTACATCTCTGCATGTTAAATTCTCTCCCCATCTAAATAATAGTCTGCCCATTTATTTCTTCCACCAAAGTGCATGAACATACACTTTCCAACACTGTATTTCACTTGCCACTTCTTTGCCTATTCCCCTAAACTATCTAAGTCTCTCTGCAGGCTCTCTGTTTTCTCAACACTACCCGCTCCTCCACCTATCTTTGTATCATCAGCAAATTTAGACACAAATCCATTAATATTGTAGTCCAAATCATTGACATACATAGTAAAAAGCAGTGGTCCCTGTGGAACTCAACTGGTAACCGGCAGCCAGCCAGAATAGGATCCCTTTATTCCCACTCTCTGTTTTCTGCCGATCAGCCAATGATCCACCCATGCTAGTAACTCTCCTGTAAATCCATGGGTTCTTATCTTGCTAAGCATCCTCATGTGCGGCACCTTGTCAGAAGCCTTTTGAGAATCCAAGTACACCACATCTGCTGCATCTCCTTTGTCCACCCTGCTTGTAATTTCCTCAGAAAATTGCAGTAGTTAGTCAGGCTGAATTTCCCTTTCAGGAAACCATGCTGGCTTTGGCCTATCTTGTCATGTGCTCCCAAGTACTCTATAATTTCATCCATAACAATTGATTCCAACAACTTCACAACCACTGATGTCAGGCGACAGGTCTATAGGTTCCTTTTTGCTGCCTCCCACCCTTCTTAAATAGCAGAGTAACAATTGCAATTTTCCAGTCATCTGGTACAATACCAGGATCTATCAATCCTTAAAGGATCATTGTTAATGCCTCCGCAATCTCTCCAGCAAATTCCTTCAGAACCCAAAGGTTCATTCCATCAGGTCCAGGAGATTTATCCACCCTCAGACACATTGTTGACACATTGAATGTAAGGTAGAGTATACTGCAGATGTCTTCCACTGTGAAGACTGACGCAAAATGCGCATTCAGTTCATTTGCCATCTCTGTGTCTCCCATTACAATATCTCCAGCATCATTTTCTATTGGTGCTATATCTACTCTCAACTCTCTTTTACCCTTTATATACTTAAAGAAACTTTTCATATCTTCTTGATATTAGTTGCCAGCTTCCTTTCATAATTCATCTCTTCCTTTCTAATGAACTTCTTAGTTTCCTTCCGCAAGTTTTTAAAAGCTTCCGAATCCTCTTTCTTTCCACTAGCTTTAGCTTCCTTGCATGCCCTCTCTTTTGCTTTTACTTTGGCTCTGACTTCACTTGTCAGCCACTATAGTATCCTTCGTCCATTCGAAAATTTCTTCTTATTTGGTATATATCTGTATTGCGCTTCTCTCATTTTTCGCAGAAACTCCAGCCATATTGAGATCACTGTTCCTAAGGGTTCTTTAACCTGAAGCTCTCTTATCACCTCTGGATTATTGCCCAATACCCAATCCAGCACAGCTGATCCCCTTGAGGGCTCAACAACAAGCTGTTCTAAAAAGCCATCCATCAGACATTCTACAAATTCTCTTTGAGGACCAGTATTGGCCTGGTTTTCCCAATCCACTTTAATGTTAAAATCCCTAACGATTATCATAACATTGCCCTTCTGACATGGCTTTTTTGGCAAATCTGTGGATGATGCCAAGATAGAGGGCATAGTAGACAGCAAGGAAGGCTATCAAAACTTACAATGGGATCTGGACCAGCTGGAAAAACGGGCTGTAAAATGGCAGACAGAATTTAATGCTTACAAGTGTGAAGTGTTGGACTTCAGGTAGATAAATCAGATTTTATGTGGGGAATGGTAGAGCTCTGAGGAGTGTGGTAGAACAGAGGGATCTGGGAATACATTCTTTGAATGTGGTGTCATAAGTAGATAGGGTCATACAGAGAGCTTTAGGCCTTCATTGGCCTTCATAAATCAAAGTACTGAGTGGAGGAGTTGGGATATTATGTTGAAGTTGTATACATTGGGGAGGCCTAACTTGTGTGCAGTTCAGGCCACCTACCTACAGAAAAGATATCAATAAGACTGAAAGATACAGAGAAAATTGACGTGAGTACCTCAGTTATAGGGAAAGGTTGAATAGGTTCAGATTTCTGGGGAGCATAGGAGAATGAAGGGAGACTTCATAGAGGCATACAAAATTATTAGGGGTATGGATAGGGTAATTGCAAGCACGAAGTTGGGTGAGACTAAAATTAGTTTGTGGGTGAAAGGTGAACTGTTTAAGGTGCACATGAGAGAGAACACTCAGAGGGTGGTGAGGGTGTGGAATGAACTGCTGGATTTGGGTTTGATTTCAACATTTAAGAGAAATTTGGAGAGGTGTATGGATGGGAGTGTAATAGAGGGCTATGGCCCAAGTGGGGAGGTTAGTTCATCATGCACTGTTTGGGCCAAAAGGCCTGTTTGTGTGCTGTGGTGTTCTATGAGTCTATGACCTTGTCCCTTATTGTCTGCCTGCACTGCAGTTCCTCAGTAACTAACAGTACTAGTACTACCTCAATGCACTGTCATAATGTCTTGATCTGTATCAACAATATGCAAGGCAGGTTTCTCACCGTGCCTTGGTATATGTTTAATTAATAAACCGATGTGTGCTCTTCTTTTAGATACTCTTGTTCACCTTTAGTGAAACTGGACCAAGATGATTTTAAAATCTCCATTTCATTATGGTTTGGTCGGGTTGTTTTCTCTAGTGAGATGGAGGCTGAGGGGAGATCTAATAGAGGTGTACAGTATAAGATTATGTGAGACAGAGATAGAGTAGACTGACAATATCTTTTTCCAAGGGTTGAAATATCTAAAACCAGCGGGCATCCATTAAGGTGAGAGGGGAATAATTTCTAAGGAGGTGGGGAATGCAAGTTCTTTACACAGAGAGTGCTGGATGGCAGGAATGAATTGCCTGGGGTGGTGGTAAAGGCAGAAACATTAGGAGCTTTGAAGAGACGTTTATGAATGTGAGGAAAATAGAATGATATAGACATTGTGTAGGCAGAAGATATTAGTTTAGTTTGCCATTTGATTATTAGTTTAATTCATTGTAGGCTGAAGGGCCTGTTCCTGTGCTGTACTGTTCTATGTTCTGTGTTCTATGAGATTTTAAAAACCTCCAGCAGTCTCTTCAAACATTGTTGACGAAGAGTCTCCAAGCTGACATGTTGACCCTGTTTCCTCAGAGCTTTGACTAGCAGCCAATCCGGACATCAGAAGTTTGGAGAGAAGGGGACTTCAATCAGGTGCCCCGCCCAAGGATAAAAGGCAGCAGCAGGTCGCACCATCGATAAAGGGCTTTGACCAGCGACCAATTGATGTTTGGAATTGATTAGTAAGAGCAAATTAAAGGAAGGCTTGGACAAGTGCAGTGGTCATCATCCAAGTGGACATTGTCAGAGTGGTGATCCTGAGGCTTTAGCTCTTCAAGGCTTCAGAGAAGAGAAGCTGCAGTCAGAGAAAGCAAAAGAAAAATGCAAGATTTTTTTTCCTTCTCTTTATACTTGCTCAGCTAGGACAGTAGAGATGCCAGGCAGGATAGGGAAATGCTCCTCTTGCTGGATGGTGGAAGGCAGGGAGACCTCCAGTGCCTCTGATGACTATAACTGTGAGAATTGCATTCAGCCGCAGCTTCTAACAAAATGCATTTGTCAGGAGTTGAAGCTGGAACTGGGTGAACACTGGATGATTCGGGAGGCTGAGGGGGTGATAGATAGGACATATAGGGAAGGAGTTACACCCATGGTGCAGGACACAGGAAACTTGGTGACAATTAAGAGGGGTTAAGGAGCCAGAATATAGTACCGCTGTGGTCACCCCCCCTCAACAACAGGAATATTACTTTGGATACTGTCGAGGGGATGAGCTAACAGAGGAAAGTCATATTGTTGGGTCTCTGGCACTGAGTATGCCTCTGCGACTCAGAAGGGAAGTGGGGAAAAGAGGTGCGCTGTGGTGGCAGAGAACTTGTTAATTAGGGAAACGGTTAGGAGGTTCTGTGAGTGAGAACGAGATTCTCAGATGGTATGTTGCCTCCTGGGTGCCAGGGTCCAGGATATCTTGGATCAAGTGCTCAGCATTTGTAAGTGGCAGGGTGAACAGCCAGAAGTTGTAGTCTATGTAGGAACCAATGACATGGATAAGTTGAGTGATGAGGTTCTGCATAGGGAGTTCAGGGAATTAGGTGCTGATTTAAAAGGTAGAACCGCCAGGGTTGTGATCTCAGGATTGCTACCCATGCCATGTGCTAGTGAAGTCAAAACTAGGACGATTATTCAGTTTAATACGTGGCTAATGAGTTGATGAAGGGAGAAGGCATAAGATTTTTGGATAATTAGGCTCTCTTCCAGGGAAGGTGGGACCTGTACAGAAGGGATGGTTTACAACGGAGGAGGACTGATATCCAAGTGGGAAGATTTGTTAATGCTGCATGGTGGGGTTTAAACTAGAGTTGCAGGGGGATGGGAACCAGAGTGCTGAACAGTTAGTGGAGAGGTTGTGAGGCAGATGTTGGTAAGACCTCAGACAAAGTTAGGAATCAAATGGATGAGCGTGGTGTGGCTAGTGTCCTGAGCTGCCTATATTTTAATGTAAGAAGTACTCCAGGAAAGGTGGATAATAGTACTCAAGATGAAGTATCTGATTTACAAACAGAGGCAATCTGTAGTGAGGAGGAGTTATTGATAGGGCAAAGTTGCAGTCAACAGGTGAGTTGCAACATAAAAAGCAGACAAAATCGAAAAGGATGAATACAGGACTGAAGGTGTTACATTTGAATTTGCACAGTTTACGGATTAAGGTAGATGAGCTTGTAGCACAGTTGCAGATTGGCATGTATGAAGTTGTAGGCATCACTGAATCATGGCTGAAAGATTATAGCTGGGAGCTTAATGTCCAAAGATACATGTTGTACCAAAAGGATAGGAAAGAAAGCAGAGGGAACGGCATTGCTCTGTTGGTACAAAATGAAATCAAATCATTAGAAAGAGGTAACATAGGGTCAGAAGGTGTTGAATCAATGTGGATAGAGCTAAGGAACTGTAAGAGTAAAAAGACCCTGATGGGAGTTGTACACATACCCCCAAACAGTCGTAAGGATGTTGCCTACAAACTGCAATGGGAGACAGAAAATGCATGCCAAAAGGATAATGTTACAATAGTCATGCGGGGCTTCAATATGCAGGTAGATTGGGAAAATCAGATTGGGGCTGGATTTCTAGAGTGCCTATGAGATGGCTTTTTAGAGCAGCTTGTTGTTGAGCCTACTATAGCATCAGCTATTCTAGATTTGGTGTTGTGCCAGAATTGATTAGAGAACTTATGGTAAATTATCCCTTAGGGATAAGTAGTCATAATACGATTGAATTCACCCTGAAATTTGAGAAGAAGCTGAAGTCAGATTTATCAGTATTGCAGTGGAGTAAAGGGAATTACCGAGGCATGAGTGAGAAGTTGGCCAGAATTGGTTGGAAAAGATCACTGCCAAAGCTGGAATTTCTGGAAGCAATTCAGAAGGCACAGGATATATACATCCCTAAGAGGGAGAAGTATTCTAAAGGAAAGATGACGCAACCGTGCTAATAAGAGAAGTCAAAGCCAACACAGGAGCCAAAGAGAGGGCATATAATAGAGCAAAAATTAGTGGGAAGTTAGTGGATTGGAAAGCTTTTAAAAACCACCAGAAGTCAACTAAACAAGTGATTAAAATGGTAAAGATGGAATATGAAATAAGCTGTCCAATAATATTAAAGAGGATACCTAAAGTTTCTGAAGATACATAAAGTGTAAAAGAGAGGTGAGAATGGATATCAGACTGGTGGAAAATGATGTTGCAGAAGTAGTAATGGGGACAATGAAATGGCGGGTGAACTGAATAAGTATTTTGCATGAGTCTCACTGTGGAAGATGCTAGCAGTATGGTGGAAGTTCCAGGTGTCAGGGGTCATGAAGTCACCATTACTAGAGAGAAATGTCCGGAAACTGAAAGGCCTGAAGGTAGATAAGTCACCTGGACCATGTGGTATACACCCCAGAGTTCTGAAAGAGGTTGCTGACGAGATTGTGGAGGTACTAGTAACAATCTTTCAAGATTCAATAAATTATGGAATGGTTCTGGTAAATTGCACATCAAATTGCACTCCAGCTATCCATACTCTGGAGAGATAGAATTTCTAACAGCCAGAAGCTGGCGTGATGGGGACATCTCATAACAAGTTTGGCTGCTTTGGTACTCCATTCAGTTCAATAATAATAGGATCAGACCTTGCTTTAAGCAGCCATCCACTACTGGTAATCCAGTGTAGAATTTCAGGCATATTTGAAAATTGCTTCAGGCATGTTGTGTTTCATGTTGTTTGGCTTTTCAACTCTAAACTGCATGTTTTCAAACAAGGAACAGAACCTTTTTTAAAAAAGCTGCCCTCTCATTTCTTCTGGCTGAGGCTGAGGGGAAGAGCTGGGAACTTTGGGCTCACTCTAGCCCCTGACACCCTTGAGGGTCTCTTCCGGCCCTTTGCTTTCTCTTTGGAGGCAGCATCAATCATATCTCCCTTGCTTGCATCATACATAAGGGTGCTCTCTTCAGTTACCCGATAAGATAACAGTAGACTTTGGCCAGGGGCAGATGTTGTCAGGTGGTGCCCAGCCTTCACGGAGTGCTTCAACCCTTAACCATGACACTTTCCAGTTGGGGTGTGGGTCAGCAGTGGTGGCCAAGTCACTGCCCTTCTGTTCTGAACTTCCATCTCCACTCCTCTCACCTGCTCCATATCCTGCAAGGTGCTCTTTCTGCTTCCTCCCCCATCCTGCGATCTTCTTGGCTCTTGCTTTTCTCATCAAGGCCTAGTGCAGACAGTAATCTCCATGCTGACCTTGCTGGGAACCCTCTATAGCCGAGCTCCACGGGGAATAGCTTCATCTGCCATCCTTTGTCCCTGCACTCCTGGACTAAGGACTGGTACTTCAGGCCCTTCTTCTCGAGAGCCTCCTCACATCCTCCCTCCCGTGGTACTGTGAGCTCCACCAGGATGATTTTCTTGTCTTTGTTGGACAACAGTATGATGTCTGGTCAAAGTGTGGTTTGCACCACCTCCAGGAACTTCAGCTACCTCCCCCCATCGACCCTCATCTCCCATGATTTGGCAGTTTGCATCAGACTGGATTTAGGCCTCTTTGATATGACTGGCATGACCCTCTCCTTGATGAAAATGACTGCCCTGTACGTCTCTCTGCCAGCTGGTCTCTTTTTACACCTCTCCCACTCCAGTGTGTCAGCAAGGGACAGCAGGACCTCGTTGAGGTGCCACCTATATCATCTTTTTGTTAAAGCTGCTTTGCGTCCTCACAGTATGTGTTCTAGTGAACCTCGCTGATCACAAAGCTTGCAGTTAGGGTCCTCTCTCGCTTCCAGGTGTGTAGCTGTGATGTGTGTGTGATAGTGTCATGCATGAACTGCAGAAGGAAAGAAACGCGGAAGGGTCACAGTCTCCAAAGCTCTGCCCAAATGATCTTGCGCTTGGGAAGATCCCATTTTGTCCAGGCGCCCTGTGACCCCAACTACACTGCCTTCGATAACCACCTTGTGCCCTCTCCTCAGGCTCTCCCTGTTTTGGAAGAGGAATGCTTTGATGAAAGTTGGCAACACATAGGTTTGTAGATATGAGTCAATGTACACTAGGTGGTCGCTTAATTAGGTTGACCTGTACACCTACTTGTTAATGCAAGTAACTAATCAGTAAATTACATGGCAGCAACTCAATGCGTAGAAGCGTGCACGCATTGGTCAAGAGTTTCAGTTGTTATTCAGGCTAAACTTCAGAACGAGTGAACGAATGTGAGCTACATGACTTTGACTGTAGAATGATTGTTTGTGCCAGATGAGGTGGTTTGAGTTTCTCAGAAACCACTGATCTCCTGGGATTTTCATGCACAGCATTCTCTAGAGTTTACAGAGAATGGTGTGATAAACAAAAAAAAATTCAGCAAGCAGCAGCTCTGTGGGCAAAAATGCCTTGTTAATGAAAGAGGTCAGAGGAGAATGGGCAGACTGGTTCAAGTTGACAGGAAGGTGACAGCAAATTGCATTACAACAGTAGTGTGCAGAAGAGCATCCCTGCACTCATAACATGTTGAACCTTGAAGCGGATGGGCTACAGCAGCAGAAGACGTGAATATGCACTCAGTGGCCACTTTATTAGTCATAGGAGGTTCCTAATAAAGTGTCTACTGAGTATATCTGCCAACAGTTAATATAATGCCCCTTTTAGCTTTAGTTAAAAAAAAGGAAGTAGTTTCTTTGAAGCAAACTGCTAGCTAAAAGCAATAAAAGGGAAGAGGAAATGGCATTTCTCGGAACTGTCATCTTCATGGGATAGACCACTGTTCTGAGAATGATGAGGAAAGCAAAAACCGAATTTGTAATTTTATTGAAAAATTTGCCAACACAGCAAGGATACATCATGTGATCCTTGTTAGTGTAAATTTGCAGGGCTGTTTGTGCTGATTGAACTAGTTGCTAAATGCGAAGTCAACGTGAGGGTTACAAACACTCAATCTGATAGAAATTGCTAAGAAATAAGGGTGTAATTAAGAGGGGGAGAAACAGATCTTACAATGAGTTTGTAAGAGAATAATACAGTGAGAGATAATAATAGTGAAGAATAAACACAAAAGATTTGGAGATGCTGGACACCCAGAGCAACACACTCAAAATGCTGGAGGAACTCAGCAGGTAAGGCAGCATCTATGGAAAGGAATACATAGTCGACATTTTGGGCCGAGACTCTGCTGCAGGAAAGTTAAGAAAGGGGGAAGATGCCAGAATAAAGAGTTGGGAGGGGGGAGGGGAAGGAGGACCATCTGGAAAGTGATAGGTGAAGCTGTTGATTCTAAAATACACGTACAGAGATTTTGCAACAATATCCATTTGGCAATAAAGTTCGGTGATTTACTTTAAAGTTATATTAAATCTCCGATAATCCTGATAGTTCAATGTTGGGCTCATCTGCTGGGATTATTATTGTCTATCCTAACAATTTTCCACACGGTAATGTAGTGGTTTGCATAACACTATACAGCACCAGTGACCTGTCACTGCCTGTAAGGAGTTTGTACCTTCTTCCCGTGACTGCGTGCCCCAATTTCCTCCCACATTCCAAACATGCACCGATTGGTAAGTTAATTGGTCACATTAGTGTAATTGGGCTGTGTGGCCATGCTGCATCTTCAATTAAAATAAATAAATAATTGTTATTCATCAAGTGATTGCCAGCCACCTTCTTCAGCTGGTGAAGGTACTCACACTGTGCGATTGGCTGTCAAGATGGAAGGAAGGTCAGTTATGAGCAGCTGAAGATGGCTGGGTCCAGGTCACCATTCTGAGAAACTCAGCGATGATATCCTGGGGCTGTGATGCCTGCAGCCTTCCCTCTGCTAGCCTGTAGGTCACCCTTGGACAATGTGCAGCACCTGATCACGGTCATGCGAGCAGATGGTTATATCAGCAACTGCTGCATATCACAAGGCCTGGTTATGCGACCACTAGTGCCAGGCAATCAATCTCGGAAGAGTATTGCTAGTGGCTGGGATTACCCATCTTGTGAAGACACTGCTCAGAAGAAGAGAATGGTAAACTACTGTAGAAATATTTGCCAAAAACAATCATGGTCATGGAAAGCCCATGATCGTCCATGTCACACAACATGGGACATAACGAATGAGCAAATGAATAAGATCATTTAGAAAATAGTGGTTAGGTAATGTTAAGCTTGGATTTTAACACTCACAATGTTGCACAGTAATTTATGGGTGTTGCAAAAGAATGTTAAATGAGATAATAACAGCTGTGAGCACCACAGCCTTAGTGTCAGCAATAGGATATTCAGCTGAGCACTAATAGCGGCTCTCAGCATATTTAAGGGTCTATAGCAATTACATTTTAAAAACTGGATCCACTTGTGCCAAGTGCTGATTAATAGATTTTGCATAAGAAGCTTTGTCATGAGATTATGCCCATCTCGCATTGACTCTCTGCCCTTTAGAAAGTTCAATTCTGCTCACTTAAATTCACATCATTTCTTAATTTTCTACTTTTCACTTTTACACATCTCTCTCCCTCTCTTCTCTCTCTCTCTCTCTCTCTCTCTCTCTCTCTCTCTCTCTCTCTCTCTCTCTCTCTCTCTCTCTGCTTTTTCTAGTGCTATTTGCAAATATATTGAGGTCTTGTAACTTTTTGTTTCTCATGGATATAGAAAAAGTAAACTCGAAATCTTTGTTAGCATTTTTCCTGAGCTCTGTTCCCAAGGTACAAATGGGGGAAGTATGTATTTATATCTCCAATCCCAGCTGCAACATTGTCAAAGGATTCAGCATGAAATAGACCAGATGAAAATATTGATAGAGGAGTAGCAAATTGAGATTAATTCAGACAAGTGTGAAGTGTTCAACTTTGGAAGGCCAAATACAAGAGAAAAGTATGCAGTAAATGGTGGGGCATTTTATTTCTGACCAATATTTCACTGAAAGCCAAAAGATTCACTTGGGTAATTTCCACAGCCAGAAATAATTCAGTAGATGTGTAGCTTGGGTGGTAGATTTTTGGGTTAAGTTGTTCTCTGATCTTGGCAATTTTCTTGCAAATGTTTTATCACCATACGAGGGGACATCATCAGTGCACTGTTAATTTGTGGCTTGCCCTGCAAATGCCTAAGCATTCGGAGGACACACCACAAATGAACAGCACACTGGTGACGTTTGCTCATATGGTGATGAAATGTTTGTAAATGGATTGCAATGATCAAAGAACAGCTCAAACCAACCATTTCCACAGATGTCTGTGGCTCCAACTCTCCCTGATATCACAGAAGATATGTATAATCTGGAATTATATTCAATTATATTGAAGGGAAATCATAAAAATTGGAAGCCACCTTCAAACTCCTCCATATCAGGAATTTGAGAATCCTATCATGAAAGCTGAATCTGGCACCCAGCACTCCACTGAGGCACTCGTCTGTGTCTTTGAGTCAATTCCATTGTTATGTAATATTTAGCTATATTTCCTTTCTTAAAACTTTAGAGTCATACATCATGGAAACAGTCTGTTTGGCCCAGCAAGTTCATGCTGCTCATCTGTTAAAATTCTTTGAGGAGGTAACATGCAGGTTAGACTAAGGAGAGTCGATGGACATTATCTATTGGATTTTTCACAAGGCTTTCGCTTTGAAGCTGCTGAACAAGATAAAAGCCCAGAATGTACTAGCATGGATAGAAGATTGGCTAAGATCGGCTAGAAGAAGGCAGAGAGTAGTGATAAAGGGGTCCTTATCAGAATGGTTGCTGGTAACTAGTGGAGTTCTGTATCTGTCATGACTTTTCAGTTTACCTGCTACTTTTCTGTATGAAGAAACTATTGGCATTGTGCCCAGATTTGCAGATGATACAAAGATAGGTGGAGGCCTAGGCATGTTACAGAGGTAAGGACTCTGCAGAAGGACCTGTACAGATTATGAGAATAGGCAAAGAAGTGGCAGATGAAATAGCGTGTAGGGAAGTGTGGGATTATGAACTTTGATAAGGAGAATAAAGATAAGGACTGTTTTCGAAATGGGAGAGAATTCAGAAGTTGAAAGTGCAAAGGGATTTGGAAGCCCTTGTTCAGGCTTCCATTAAGGTAAACTTACAAGTTGAGTTATTAGTAAGGAAGGCAAATACAATGTTGTTTTGAAAGGACTAGGATGTTAAAGCAATGATGGCGAGGCATCACAAAGCATTGACGAGACTGCATTTGGTATATTGTAAGCAATTTTAGGTCCCAAAGCTAAGTAAGGATGTGTTGGCCCTGGAGTGGGCCCAGAGAATTTTCGCAAGAATGATCCCAGGAATGAATGGGTTAACACGGGAAGAGTTTTTGTTAGCTCTGGGCTCATGAAGTTCACAAGGATGTGTAAGAATCTCACTGAAACATACTGAATACTGAAAGGCCTGGATAGAGTGGTCATGGAGAGGAGGCTTCCATTAGTAGAAGAGTCTAGGATTTGCAGATATCTATGGAATAAAGGAACTTACTTTTAGAATTCTGACAAGGAGGAAGCTCTTCAACCAGGGGGTGGTGAATCTGTACTTCATTGCCACAGAGAATTGTGGAGGCCAAGTTATTGAGTGTATTAGGAATCATAGTCATAGAGAAGCACAGAAACAGGCCCTTTGGCCCATCTAGTCCCTGTCAAACCATTTAAGCTTCCCACTCCCATCAACCTGCACTGTGACCATAGCCCTCCATAACCCTACCATCCATGTACCTATCCAAACTTCTCTTAAACTTTGCAATCAAGCTTACATACACAACTTACAATGGCAGCTCATTCCACACTCTCTTGACCCTCTGAGTGAAGAAGTTTGCCCTCATGTTTCCCTTAAACTTTTTACCTTTCACCCTTAACCTATGACTTATGGTTTTTGTACCACCCAACCTCAGAGGAAAAAGCCTGTTTGCATTTACCCTATCTATTCCGCTCATAATTTTGTATACCACTATCAAATCTCCCCTCAATCTTCTATGTTCTCAGGAATGCAGTCCTAACCTATTCAATCTTTCCTCATAACTCAGGGCCTCCAGCACAATTTAAGGCAGAAGCTGACAGGTAAAGGAATTATGAATTATGGGGAGAAAGCAGGAGAACGGGTCTGAGAAAAGAAAACAAGGTCATCCATGATTGAAGGTAGCAGTCTCAATAGTCTGAATGACCTAACCCTGTGCCTACGTCTTATGGTTTTATCAATTGCTTGTTCATACAAATTCTACACTGATCCCAATGTTTTTTCTCCTCACATTCCCATCTACTCTTCCCAATTTTTACCACTCACCAACACACACCAGTGGCAATTTACCGTGGATAAATTAACCAATCAACTTGCACGTCTTTGTTATGTGGGAGGAAGTGGGAGCAGTTGGGGGAAACCAATATGGTTGCAGGGAGGACATAAAATGAGGCCAGGATTGAGCTTGATTCTCTGAAGCTGTGAGACATCTCTACCATACCATCCTTCATTTGTTATTATTGAATTTGCAAATTGACAGGAATTTTGGGATAATTAATATACATCCTCTGTAACACTTCACTGACATGAATTGCCAGATTGTTTTCCATCCAGTATAGACATTTCCTTCATTTAAAATGTGTAAACACTGAAACCATTGTCTTCAAACCCATCTACAAACACTGTTCTTAGCCACTGACTCCAGCTGTCTCCCTTACATCCTTTGAAACTGAACCAGACTTTGTTGTCCCGTTTGACCCTGAATGAAGGTTCAGGCCTCATATCCATGCTGTCATTAAGAATGCTGAAATCCACCATTTTAGTGCTTCCCAGCTCAGACCCAGTCTTACTCCATTTCTCTGAAACACTTGACTAAGCGATGACTCAGTTTTAAAGTACTCTATTTCATCATTGTGCCCATGGTTTCATGTCAACCTATCTCAGTAACCTTCTTTAGCTCTCATAACCACTTAGTATATCTGTGTTCTTAATTCTGGCATTGATTTCCCGAATGAATTAGTTCACCATTGGCAACTGTTTGAGGATTGGAAAACCTGTGGAGGTTTGCAAATTCAGCCAGCTCCATCATGGGTGGTAGTCTGCACAACATCGAATATGTCTTCAAAAAGCTATGCCTCAAAATTGCAGCATCCATCATTAAGGACCCCTATCACCCAGGGCATGCCCTCTTGTCATTGCTACTATCAGGAAGGAGGTACAGGAGCCTGAAGATACACACTCAACATTTTGGAAACAGCTTTTTCCCCTTTGCCATCAGATTTCTGAATGGACAATAGACCACCCATAAACACTACCTCACTATTTTTGCTCTCTTTTTGCACTAGTTAATTAATTTTTATAATCATATATTTCCTATTGTAATTAGTAGTATTTTTAATGAATTGCACTGTACTGCTGCCACAGGTCATCAAAGTTCACAACATATACCAAAGTTATTAAACCTGATTTGGATTCTGATTCTTAAAACCGTCCCTTCCACTGCTAAGGCCCAGAGCTCTGGGATTCCCTTGGTAAGCATTGCAGATCTTCTATCCCCAACCACCCTCCCACCTTCACCCTTACCTGGCTTCATCTATCACTTGTCAGCTTCTACTCCTTCCTCTCCTCCCATCTTCTGATTCCAGCTTCTCCCATCCTTTCCAGTTCTGATAAAGTGTATTGGCCTGAAACATCGACTGTTTATTCCTCTCCAGAGATAATGATGACCTGCTGAGTTCCTCCAGCACTTTGTGTCTGTTGATCAAGATTTCCAACATCTTCTGAATCTCTTAAATTTAGGCTTGATATCTTTCCTCATTTAGGACACATTGGATCCAACTATTTTGATTAAGCTTTTATTCATCAGGCAAAATGTGTTCAGCTGTACTTTATCCTTTTTAAAGGTGTGATATCACTGTAGATTACTGTTATAATTTATGAAGTGTTTCAACATTATTAGAGTCACAGAATACTACAGCACAGAAAAAGGCCCTTTGGCCCATCTACTCCATGTTGAACTATTATTCTGCCTAGTTTCATTGACCTGCAACTGGACCATGGGCATCCACGACCCTCCCATCCTTGTACTTATCCAAATTTCCCTTAAATGCTGAAATCGAACCCACATCCACCACTTACACTGGCAGCTCGTTCCACACTCTCACCACCCTCTGAGTGAAGAAGCTTCCTCTCATGTTCCCCTTAAACATTTCAGCTTTCATCCTTAACCCATGATCTCTAGTTTTAGTCTCACCTAACCTTGGTGAAAAAACTCTGCTTGCATTTACCCCATCTATAACCCTCATCATTTCATTTTCCTCCATCAAATAACCTGTCAATTTTCTATATTTTAAAATTATAAATTGTCAGCCATGTATAATTTGTAAAATTATGTTCTTGTGCATCTCACAAAGAAATCTGCAGATGCTGGAAATTCAAACAACAACACACACAAAATGCTGGCAGAACACAGCAGGCCAGGCAGCATCTATAGGGAGAAGCACTGTCGATGTTTCGGGCCGAGACCCTTTGTCAGGACTAACCAAAAGGAAAGATAGTAAGAGATTTGAAAGTAGTGGGGGGAGGGGGAAATGCAAAATGATAGGAGAAGACCGGAGGGGGTGGGATGAAGCTAAGACTGGAAAGGTGATTGGCGAAAGTGATACAGAGCTGGAGAAGGGAAAGGATCATGGGGCGGGAGGCCTGGGGAGAAAGAAAGGAGGGGGAGGGAGCACCAGAGGGAGATGGAGAACAGGCAAACAACTAAATATGTCAGGGATGGGGTAAGAAGGGGAGGAGGGGCATTAACGGAAGTTAGAGAAGTCAATGTTCATGCCATCAGGTTGGAGGCTACCCAGCTGGTATATAAGGTGTTGTTCCTCCAACCTGAGTTTAGATTCATTTTGTCAATAGAGGAGGCCATGGATAGACATATCAGAATGGGAATGGGACGTGGAATTAAAATGTGTGGCCACTGGGAGATCCTGCTTTTTCTGGCGGACCAGGCGTAGGTGTTCAGCGAAACGGTCTCCCAGTCTGTGTCGGGTCTCACCAATATATAAAAGGCCACACCAGGAGCACCGGACGCAGTATACCACACCAGCTGACTCACAGGTGAAGTGTCGCCTCACCTGGAAGGACTGTCTGGGGCCCTGAAAGGTTTGTGAGGGAGGAAGTGTAAGGGCAGGTGTAGCACTTGTTTCGCTTACAAGGATAAGTGCCAGGAGGGGGATCGGTGGGAAGGGATGGGGGGGACGAGTGGACAAGAGAGTCGCGTAGGGAGCGATCCCTGCGAAAAGCTGAAAGGGGGGGGAGGGAAAAATGTTTTCGGTAGTGGGATCCCGTTGGAGGTGGCAGAATTTACGGAGAATTATATGTTGGACCTGGAGGCTGGTGGGGTGGTAGGTAAGGACAAGGGGAACCCTATCCCGAGTGGGGTGGCAGGTGGATGGGGTGAGGGCAGTTGTGCGGGAAATGGGAGAGACGCGTTTGAGAGCAGAGTTGATGGTGGACGAAGGGAAGCCCCTTTGTTTAAAAAAGGAAGACATCTCCTTCATCCTGGAATGAAAAACCTCATCCCAAGAGCAGATGCAGCGGAGATGGAGGATTTGTGAGAAGGGGATAGCCTTTTTGCAAGAGACAGGGTGGGAAGAGGAATAGTCCAGGTAGCTGTGAGAGTCTGTAGGCTTATAGTAGATATCAGTAGATAGGCCGTCTCCAGAGATGGAGACAGAAAGATCAAGAAAGGGGATTGGAGGTGTATGAGATGGACCAGGTAAATTTGAGGGCAGGGTGAAAGTTGGAGGCAAAGTTAATGAAGTCGACGAGCTCAGCATACGTGCAAGAGGCAGCGCCAATACAGTCGTCGATGTAGCGAAGGAAAAGAGGGGGATGGATACCGGTATAGATTTGGAACATGGACTGTTCCACAAAGCCAACAAAAAGGCAGGCATAACTGGGACCCATATCCAGTCCACTCCCTCCGCACCAATCCCAACCTCACTATAAAACCTGCTGATAAGGGGAAGAGCTGTTGTTGTCTGGAGTACTGACCTCTACTTGGCTGAGGCACAGCGACAACTCACTGATACCTCCTCTTATTTACCCCTTGATCATGACCCCACTAAGGAGCACCAGGCCATTGTCTCCAATACCATCACCAACCTTATCAGCTCTGGGGATCTCCCATCCACTGCCACCAACCTCATAGTTCCCACACCCCGCACTTCCAGTTTCTACCTCCTACCCAAGAGCCACAAACCTACCTATTGTCTCAGCTTGCTCCTGCCCCACTGGACTCATTTCTGCATACCTTGACACTATCTTATTCCCCCTTGTTCAATCTCTTCCCACCTATGTTCAAGACACTTCTCATGCTTTGAATTTTTTCAATGATTTTAAGTTCCCTGCCCCCCCCCCGTCTTATTTTCACCATGGACATCCAGTCCCTATATACCTCCATCTGCCACTGAGATGGTCTCGAAGCTCTTTGTTTTTTTTTGGATTCCAGACCTAACCAATTCCCCTCTACCACCACTCTCCTCTGTCTAGCAGAATTAGATCTTACTCTCAATAATTTCTCCTTTGGCTCCTCCCACTTCCTCCAAACAAAGCGTGTAGCCATGGGCACCCGTATGGGTCCCGGTTATGCCTGCCTTTTTGTTGGCTTTGTGGAACAGTCCATGTTCCAAGTCTATACCGGTATCCGTCCCCCTCTTTTCCTTCGCTACATCGACGGCTGCATTGGCACTGCCTCTTGCACGCATGCTGAGCTCGTTGACTTCACTAACTTTGCCTCCAACTTTCACCCTGCCCTCAAATTTACCTGGTCCATTTCTGACACCTCCCTCCCCTTTCTTGGTCTTTCTGACTGGAGATGGCCTATCTACTGATATCTACTATAAGCCTACAGACTCTCATAGCTACCTGGACTATTCCTCTTCCCACCCTATCTCTTGCAAAAAGGCTATCCGCTTCTCACAATTCCTCCGTCTCCGCTGCACCTGCTCTCAGGATGAGGCTTTTCATTCCAGGACGAAGGAGATGTCTTCCTTTTTTAAACAAAGGGGTTTCCCTTCGTCCACCTTCAACTCTGCTCTCAAACGCATCTCTCCTATTTCCTGCACATCTGCCCTCACCCCATCCACCTGCCACCCCACTCGGGATAGAGTTCCCCTTGTCCTTACCTACCACCCCACCAGTCTCCAGGTCCAACGTATAATTCTCTGTAACTTCCACCACCTCCAACGGGACCCCACTACCAAACACATTTTTCCCTCCCCCCACTTTCTGCTTTTCGCAGGGATCGCTCCCTACGTGATTCCCTTGTCCATTCATCCCCCCCATCCCTTCCCACTGATCTCCCTCCTGGCACTTATCCTTGTAAATGGAACAAGTGCTACATCTGCTCTTACACTTCCTCCCTCACCACCATTTAGGGCCCCAGTCAGTCCTTCCAGGTGAGGTGACACTTCACCTGTGAGTCGGCTGGTGTGGTATACTGTGTCCGGTGCTCCCGGTGTGGCCTTTTTTATATTGGTGAGACCCGACGCAGACTGGGAGACCGTTTCGCTGAACACATATGCTCGGTCCGCCAGAAAAAGCAGGATCTCCCAGTGGCCACACATTTTAATTCCACGTCCCATTCCCATTCTGATATGTCTATCCATGGCCTCCTCCATTGACAAAATGAATCCAAACTCAGGTTGGAGGCTACCCAGCCGGCATATAAGGTGTTGTTCCTCCAACCTGAGTTGAAATCACGGGTCCCCAACCTGGAGTCCATGGACCTTCTGCTTAATAGAATTTGTCCATGGAATAAAAACAGTTGTAAAGGTTTGTTTAAATGTTGTCAACATACCTCAACCAGCCAAAATGCTTTATCTCACATTAAAGTGTGTTTGCTGCTTGCACAGCTGTTTTACAAGTTTGTTAATGATTCCCCGTACTGCTTCTTCAATGACTGCTCACTCAATTTGAAGTCATTCACACATCTTACAATTATTCCTGTTTTCCTGTGTTCAAATAATCCCCAGAATTGATTATTTATCAGTAAATTTTTATTATCATTTATTGATCTAAGCATCTATGCTATTTGTTTTGTGGCAAGTTAGTGCTCTGTCTTGTTTGTGATCTATTATGTAGCACCTTATCATAGTGGCTTTGAAAATTGAATTATTATCTCTATTGCATTACGTTTTTTTCAGTCTTTCCAAAAATTCTTCAAAGCACATGCTTCACTTTTTGAATCTGTGCTGTCCACTGTTCATTAAATTTTCATACAACTGTGATCAGACAAAGTTTATAAAGTGCTCTACACATTTAAGTTGTTTGGCTCTGAACTCTTGGATGATGAATTAATTGACCTATAAAGCTTCACCCTTTTATGTTCACACCACAATTTATCTCTGTTCTTTCATACTATTAAAAGCTGTGTCACTCAGTATTGCCCACTCACTTAACATGCTGGCATTCTGTTTTTCACTTTATGCTTCCATCTATCCTGCTCACAATGCTACCCAGTGTTCTGCCAGCAGTGGGCTTTGAGCTGTGGTCTGCATTCCACTATTGAATTTATTAATAAACCTAATGAACAGCTGGTCCCTGCGACCCATGTATGAAAATAATCTCTGTATTCTATTTTTCTATCTCTGTTCATGGGGTTGTTTAATATATGTGCACATATACTGTATTTCAAGGATGGGGTGTTATTACATGTCCACACTTAGATACTTGCATTATGTTAAATGTTCTTGTGTGTTGCAGATGTATCACCAAAGATGGAGGTGCTGGTGGGAGTGGGGGGTGGGGGTGTGGCTGGCATGATGGATAGTAAAGTTCCAGCTCTTATCTGATGGAATGAGGATAGCTGTATGTGGGAAGAAAGGCCAGCCCATCTCTGTAGAACAGGGGTTTCCAACCTTTGTTATGCAATGGACCCATGCCATTAACTGAGAGGTCCGTGGACCCAAGATTGGGAACCACGGCTCTAAATGTCTCAGTAATTAGGAGAGAGAGAGCTGGTTTCTTCACTTTCTCATGTGCAGTACATTATACATGGGGCTGTCCTGTCTCCCCAGCAACACTTTGCTTGTGCGCTGGGTAACTGGATAACATTAGGGAAATGGAAATGATGCAAGGGGAGGAGTTACAAGACCTGTGTCTGTGGAAGCCTAGGTGGCTTGCAACTGTCTGCCCTTTGTAAATGCGCATTGGAGTCTGTGTGCAAATGAATGAATGAATGATCTGTGCATTTGTATCCTACAGGCTTTTCATTACAGTGAAACTATGACTTCAAACCAAACGTGTGGAAATCAAGTCAGACGTGAGATTGAGAGGATCGGACAAAAGAACCTGTGAATTCTACCAAAACGTATTGCTTTTCTGGTCAATGCTGAAAATGATTATTATGATCATGCATGTTTTATTTCTGCTGCATATATCACCAATGGTGGAATCATTCTGGTTATGGAAGTGACATATAAGCATTAGACTGAGCGATATCTGCCTATTTCAACCTGACTGTTTTCCAACTTGTGATGTTCTGTTTCCTGAAGAGAATTTTCTCAAGTCATAAGTTTTAACTTTAGTGCCCAAATAACCATATAAATAAAATTCATAGACATTCTCCAGTCTATTCCTTAAAAAAGTGCAATCAGGTTTATTTAAACAAATCCATATGGTTCATCTTTGAGTTATTTGGTCAATTAGTTAGATTTATATACTTCAGTACTTTCCACCCACTGAAAGATTCTTTCATAGGTCAACACAACTGTCCCCTTGATGGGTTTTATTATCTTTGATTTAACTTAGTCTTTTATCAGAACAACTTAAAGTTAGATATTTTATGATCAATATTCCCCAGATGCTCCCCATGGTAAAACATAACCCTCTCTATATGTCAGTCCTTGGATACAAAACTGCTTTCTTTTTCATTTGGTTAGGAATGTGCTGGGACAGTTTCCAGTTTAGGCACACTCAACAAACAGTGCAAATATGGTCCAATATTACATCCATTGTAGGAATTCATTACATTTTCTGATGAGCAGGAATTTCTTTAGCCAGAGGGTGGTGAATATGTGGAATTCCTAGACGTAGGCAGCTGTGAGACTAAGTCATTGGGTATATTTAAAGCAGAGATCAATAGGTTAGTAAGGGCGTCAAAGGTTACAGGAACAAGGCAGAAGAATGGGGATTGAGAGGGATAATAAATCAGCCATGATGGAATAGCAGAGCAGACTTGCTTGACTGAATGTCTTAACTATGCTTCTATGTCTTCCTGTCTAATAGAGTAGTAACTTGGTGTCAAAATGCTAAGTAGATCTGAAAATGTGTCAATTGCAAAAAGTAAGCATTCATTAATCAATACCAGAACCCCAAAGAACCCCATTTATGAAGACGTTAAAAAGCTTTCAAAGTATCATTATAATTAAGGAATGTTTGATTTTATATTAAATTCAAATCCTTTCAAAGAAATAGACATCCGTTAGTCTCGTGAGACCATGGATTTGTGAAGGGTTGTATGGGAGACCGGCAGTTGCCCAAGCTGCAAGCCTTCCCTTCTCCACGCCACCGAAGTTGTCCAAGGGAAGGGCACTATGACCCAAGCAGCTTGGCACCGGTGTCGTCGCAGAGCAATGTGTTGTTAAGTGTCTTGCTCAAGGATACAACATGCTGCCTCAGCTGAGGCTCGAACTAGTGACCTTCAGATCACTAGACTGATGTCTTATCCACTAGGCCACATGCCAACATTCTTCAAATCCTTTCAAAGAAATACTATCAGAGAAAACATCAGCCAGTTCAAATGAAGGGTCCTGACCCAAAGCATCAACTGTCCATTTCCCTCCATAGATTCTGCCTGACGTGCTGAGTTCCTCCAGTGACTTCGTCTGTGTCTCATACTTTGAAATTCACTCTTCATCAGACCATAGACATAGAAGCAGAATCAGGCCCTTTGGCCCAGCATGTCTGCTCCCATGTCTTATGGTCTGATGAAGAGTTAATTTTGAAGTATGAGATAGGAAAATGTAATTTCCCTCGGGATCAATAAAGTATGTCTGTCTGTCTGTCAACTCCTCAGCACTGCTATTCAGTGAATTTTCCAAACTTGGGAAAGATTTTCCATAAAGCCATCCAGTTTGCATAATCCAAGCTTTGGCTAAGTAATCCTGCCAATGACTGCCCTGCACAGCATCCTTTTGATAATTTAATCCTTATTTAAATATAACCAATCCACTCTGATGAAACTTTTCTTTACCTTTCTCTGAGTAGCTTCATATTCTGCTTCTAGTTTTGGCTCATTCCCAGTTTCCACACATGAAAGCCTTTGAAGAATAGGGAGGGGAGAGAAGGAAATTATGTGGGCAGTGGTTACAGGGTAGCACAAGGTTGATCAATGTGAGAAGACAGAGATCTCAAGAATTAATCAAAATACTAAGCAGTCTTGCAGTACAATTGTATCATAACCAGAATTAGAATCAATAACCAAATTGCCATCATTGGGACTCAACTACCAGACCTGGAGACAATCTACAACTCTCGGTGCCTACAGTGCACTTGTAAAATCATTAAAGATCCAACCCATCCTGGAGGACACTGTCTGTTCAATCTCTTGCCAACTGGTAGGAGATATAGAAACATCTTAGACAAGGCAGTAAGACTGAAAAACAGCTCCTTCTCGAAGGTGTTTGTGCAGCTGAATAATGCTACACCACGCCTGCCAACGACTATTGGGTGCTATGGACCACTGAAGTCATTTGTTGCATGTAAATATGGGAACTTCTTTTTCGTTATTAAGCATTGTATGCATTGTAAATGTCCGTTTTGCATGGACTGGAGTAGCACTGCAATCTCGTTGTCTCGAGCAATGACAAGAAAATTCTATTTTATTCTTTCAAGTCATAGAGCAATACAACGTGGATACAGGCCTTCTGGCCCAACCAATCTATTATTATCAGTGTGTCCTAATTTTCTGCGTTCAGCCCATATCCCTCAAAGCCATGATCTACTATGTACCTATTATGATGTTATTTAAAAGATACGTTTGTACCTGCCTGAACCACTTCTTCTGGTAGTTCATTCAATGTACTCACCACCCACTGTGTGAATAATTTGCCTCTTGGGTCAGTGGCATGGTAGTGTAGTGGTTAACACACTTACAGTACCAGTGACCTGGGTTCAATTCTCACTGCTGCCTATAAGGAGTTCGTACGCTTTCCTGGTGACTGCATGGGTTTCCCCCAGGTGCCTCCCACTGTCTAAAGATGGTGGTAGCTAAATTGGTCATTGTAAATTTTCCTATGATTAGGCTAGGGTTAAATTGAGGTGGGGGGGAAATTGCTGAGCAGTGAGGATTGAAGGGCCAGAAGAGGCTATTGCATGCTGAATCTCAATAAATAAATAAATCATTCCTTTCTCACACCAAAAACCAATGCCTACTTGTTTTGGACTTCCTTTCTTGTTCTTCTTAATTCCATCACCTTTACTAGGCATCAGGTGCCAACAGCAGCTCACCAGAGTCCTCAGTCCTGGACCAATGTTGATCAACCATGTGGCTTACGTTTTTACCACACAACTTCATACATCTTCCATATGAAGATCGTTCCTCTCCCAGGTATTAGGTCTTTGGAACATCTGTTGGTACGCTGTGGCATTGACGTTTTATGGAATAGGTTTGCCCAACCTTACTACTTTCACAGTGGACTTGAGACTGTCTTTGAAGTTTGCCTGGTGGCCGCTGATGGAGCAACAGCCCTCCACTGGTGCTCCTAACTTACTTACTTACTTTTGTCTCCAACCTTTTGAAATATGACTGTTAGATGGGTTATTATATTACTATGACTACCAAAGCAGCTTTGGAAGCTATTACAGGCTCAATTCAAAAGCTTACCCAGGAGTTTCAATAGTTCAGAAAAGAAGTGTCCGCTGATTCGCAACAAATCAGAGCTGAAATTAAACAAATAGGTACAAAATTAGAAGATACTCAAGCAATTCTAACTGAGCATGGTAAGAAGATAAAGGAACATGAAGAGGTTATTACTGTACTAGATGAGAGAATGGATGATTTGCAAAAGCTGTATGAAAAACAATCCAAGTCCAATGAAATACTGAGATGGGAGATTATTAATTTGGAAAACGGAAGTAGGAGAAACAACTTTTGAATTTTGGGACTTAAAGGGCAAACGGAAGGAGATAATCCGAAAGAATTCTTTGCAAACCTTTTAACAGAATTATTCCCAGATATTATAAAGTCTCTTCCTTTGATTGATTGTGCTCACAGATTGCCTATCTACGGATCGACTTCAAAATCAAAACCAAGATCAGTTATTATATGTTTCCATGAATTTCAAATGAAGGATTGTCTGATTTGTGTTGCTCATGGAAAAGGTATGATTGACTACCAAGATCGGAAGATTCGTATTGCTGAAGATTTTTCATCAGAAGTTATGGCAGAATGTGTTAAGTTTAAAGAAGTTATGGTGGAGTAATACAGCCAAAATTTTAAGCCTACTCTTCGTTCTCTGGCTCGACTTAGAATCAGAATAGAAGATGGATCATTTAAATGGTTTTATAAGAATGAGCAGGTGCAAGGATTTTTAGACTCAAAAAAATAACTGTATACATATATTGAACAGATTAAAAATCTTGCGAAAGCAGAAATACTATATTTTAAAAAATGACTTTAATATACTTCAGTATAAATAATTGCACTTTCTGTTTGATAAATCTGTCTAAGCTTGTTCTTCACTGTTTTTTATTTAGTCTTGGTTGGAAGAGTAAATAACATAGAATTCTTTGGAGCGGTTCCAATGGGTTTTCTAAGGGGATTTTTTGGTGGAGGTAGATAACGGTTGTTCCTTGACCGATTTTCTCTTTGGGAGGAGGGAGGGGGATGGGAAGTTCTTTTTTCTTGAAGCTGATTTGGGAATCTAGTCAATTCTGTTGCTTAGCTAATATATCTCAAGGTTTATTATTTGGGTTTGATATACATTTCCCTGATTGCTACTTTAACCTTTCTTATAAATAGTTCCAAAATGGATCAAAGTATTAATTTACTTAGTTTTAACGTGAAAGGGCTAAATCACCTTGTGAAAAGAAATACGATTTTTGCCTATATTAAAAAACTTAAGGTACCAATTGTTTTTCTTCAAGAAACCCATGTACATAAGTGTGACAATTCACACCTTTTTAATCAATGGAGAGGGTCTCTTTTCCATTCCTCGTTTCAGGCCAAAGCCAGAAGGGTTTCGATCTTTATAGTGTTACGTACCCCGTAACTGGGTGTCAGACCAGCAGAGAAAGTAGAATCCGTTGGCGTCTGGTGATACCAAAACTAAAGGTGTTTATTAGTAAACTACACAATACAATATCAAAAATGCAAATATACATATAAAACAAGTTAACAATAATAAACCTAAAAGTGTAGGAACAATAATAAGCAATAAAAAACAAGCTCTATCGATGTCTAGGGGTAAATGAATTGTCATAGAAAAGTATAAAGTTCAGTACATAAATGCTGAGGTAGTTTATGGTTGTTGTGTTGAAATCGTTGGAGAGAAAGAGAGAGAGCAAGAGAGCTGCGGCAAGCAAACCTTCTGTGGCTTTCTTTAGCCCATCGTATCGTTGTGGCCATTCATTTATGACCCCTCCGTCCTTCAGCTAGACCATTCTTCTGTGGTGGACTCGTCACTCTGGCATGAGTGGACACACACACAAGTCCCCACCGGCCCCGCCATAACACTGTGAGTTTTACTGAGCGATCTCCTGGTTCGGTCCCTGAAACCCCCACCTTTCTGTGGGTTCACAGCACTCAGTCAGTGTCCACTGGTGTGTCTGAAGGGTGTCTCCCCAGATCTGTCTTTTATCCCTACTAACGGGGTCTCAGCTATCCATCAACTCTGAATGACCGTGTTCATCAAATCAGGCCACTCCTGCTGTCTCCTGAGGAATGTTAATGAACAAAGTACAGTCCTTGTAGTGAAAGGTAAATAATCCAGGAAGAGTCAAAATACAATAAGTCAACAGTCTCTCTTCCACTTATCTGTAGCAGATGTTCTTGCCTGTGTTTCATCTCTCTCTCTCATGAGTAGCATAGAAACAGTAATAGTTCGTGGTTCTCAAGGGGGGGAGAGGGAATGGATAACTCTGCACCCCATTTTCCATCAGGTCTGTTCATCACTCATAACAATAGATAATAAAGTTCCCTTTGTTCAACATAAATTAATTTCTGATACTAATGGGCATTTTGTTATAGTATCAGGGAAACTAAGTAACAAACTAATGGTATTTGCCAATATGCATGCTCGGAATATAGATGACCCAGGTTTGTTTGTGCGTTGTTTTTCATTTTTGCCAGATCTTAGTCTGTACTCATTGGTGATGGGTGGAGACTTTAATTGTTGCTTAGATCCAGTTTTAGATCATTCATCTTCTAAATCAATGATACCAAATAAATCAGCCATGTTTATTAAATCTTTTTTAATGAAGTGTGGTATTGTTGATGCTTGGCATTTTTCTCATCCAGTAGACAAGGAATATTTGTTTTTTCTCTCATGTCCATCATACGTATTCCAGGATTGATTTTTTTTTATTGATAGCCAAATGATTCCATCAGTTCGATGCTGTGAATATAAAGAGATTGCTGTCTCAGATCATGCTCCTGTGCTCCTATCCTTAAATCTCCCTGGTCTTCTTCAAACAAATAGGCTTTGGTGATTTAATCTAACTTTGTTATTTGATAAAGATTTTTGAAAAGTTTGTGGAGAGACAAATTACTTCTTTTTGAAGAGAATATGTCAGAGGAGACTTCTAGTCTTATCAGATGGGATGCCTTTAAGGTAAATATAATAGAGGACAAATTATTTCTTATACTGCAAGTATTAAGAAAAAAGCTAATAAAGTGAGAAGTGATTTAGCTAATCAGCTGAAACAATTAGACCAAGAGTATGCATTGGCTCCAGAACCTGCTTTATATAAAAGACGTGTTGAAACTAAAAATAAATATGATCTCCTTTTAACTTATCCAATTGAAACCCAACTCCTAAAACATAAAAGTCAATTTTATGTTCATGGAGATAAAACAGGTAAATTATTGGCTAATCAAATTAAAACCTTTATAGCTAGTGGTGATGGCATCCGTCAGTCTCGAGAGACCATGGATCTGCGCCTGGAGTTTCCTGGACGCAGGCCTGGGCAGTTGTATGGGAGACCGGCAGTTGTCCAAGCTGCTGGCCTTCCCCTCTCCATGACATCAATGTTGTACAAGGGAAGGGCACTAGGACCCATGCAGCTTGGCACCGGTGATGTCGCAGAGCAATGTGTTGCTAAGTGCCTTGCTCAAGGATACAAACACGCTGCCTCAGCTGAGGCTCAAACCAGTGACTTTCAGGTTACTAGTCTGATGCCTTGCCCACTAGGCCACGCGCCAACACAGCAGATTAAAGAAACATGCAAAGCTAATGGTGATAGGACAAATGATTATTTAGAAATAAATGATACTTTTAGAGAATTTTATTCTAACTCTATCGTTCTGAATACTCTAAGGATAACACTGTAATGAACAATTTTTTAGACCAACTAAACATTTCTACAATTTCTGCCGACAACAGGAAGTTGTTGGAAAAACCTATTTCTTTTGAAGAAATTGTTGATGCTGTGTGCTCATTACGTTTGATGAATCTCCAGGTCCAGATGGATTTTCTGGAGAGTTTTACAAGATCTTTTCCTCACTGCTAATATCTCACTTATGTTCAGTTTTTTCAGATTCATTCAAGTCGGGTAGACTCCCTCAATCTTTTTATGAGGCTTCCATTTCGCCTATTCTTAAAAGAAATAAGGATCCAACTGAACGCTCTTCCTATAGACCAATTTCTTTACTTAATGTTGATACTAAGATCCTATCTAAAGTTCTGGCCCATAGGATTAAAAATATTTTACCATCTGTCATTTCCGATAACCAAACCTGATTTATCAAAAATTGATATTCTCACTTCAATATTCATTGGTTATTAAATATTATTTATCCTCCTAACATGATATTGGAGTGTGTGGTATCCCTAGATGATGAGAAAGTTTTTGACAGAGTTGAATGGAATAATTTATTTAAAACAATTTTGGACCCATTTTCATTCAATGGATTAAGTTGCTTTATCTAGCTCCTTCTGCTAGGGTTATCACTAATTCTCATAATTTCAAACCATTTAAGCTTCAATGTGGCACTAGACTAGGCTGTCTGTTGAGCCCTTTCCTTTTTGATCTGGCCTTAGAACCCTTAGCCATTGCCTTTCAAGGGGAGACACTATTCACAAAGTCTCTCTGTACGCTGATAATCTGCTGCTATTTATTTCTAATGTTGAGACTTCATTACCTCATGCACTTTCTTTACTCTCCTGTTTTAGCCAGTTCTCAGGTTATAAATTAAACCTACATAAACGTGAACTTTCCCTTTTAATAATTTGATACCAACAAATTCTAAACTTTTAAAATTGTAAGAAACCAATTTATCTACTTAGGTGTAACAATCACTAAAAACTGTAAGAGTCTATTTAAAGAAAATTTTCTTACCCTATTGAATCACGTAAAAAGGACACTATCAAATTGGTCGCCTCTTTCATTATCACCAATTGGCTGAATTAACTCTATCAAAATGAATATATTACCTAAATTTATATATCTTTTACAGGCATTGCCGGTTTTAATTCCTAAATCTTTTTTTTATTCTCTTGACTCTATTATATCTTCTTATATATGGAAGAAGAAGCATTCTAGATTAAATAAAATTCATCTTCAGAAAGGTAAGAAGAATGGAGCCTTACCAAACTTCAGATTTTATTATTGGGCAGTTAATATAAGAAATCTTACATTTTGGTTATATTACATTAATTGTGAGGATTGCCCGATGTGGGATTTTTTAACTCTGTTAATATATTTTTTATTATTTCTCTTCTTGGATCCTCACTTCCTCTGTCTCTGAGTAAGTTAACTGATAATCTGGTAGTTAAACACACTATGAGAATTTGGATACAATTCTGAGAGCACTTTGGCTTATTGAGATTTTCTCTTTTGGGTCCCATTTTTTTCTATTTATTTTTTTAAACCCTCTATGATTGATGTGGCTTTTAAAGAATGGGATAGATTAGGTATTAAATGCTTTCAGGACTTGTTTGTCAAGGGAGGTCTCTTTTCATTTGTACAACTGTCAACTAAATATAGTTTATCCAAAACTCAATTTTTTCGATACCTACGAATAAGAGATTTTTTACGGTCTCAAGTAAGTACATTTCCTAAAAGCCCTGATAAGAATCTACTAGAAGTAATTTTTAATTTGAAACCTTTTTATAATGGATCTATATCTAATATTTATAATATGCTGTTGGGAATGAGAGGTGTTCCTTTAAATAAAATTAAAAATCTTTGGGAACAAGATTTACAGACTTCAGTTTCTGAGGAAACTTGGAATCAAATTTTTTAAATCAGTTAACACTTCATTGTTATATGCCTGTCACTCTCTCCTACAACTTAGTGGTCCATAGGGTCCATATGACCAAAGATAAGTTGTCTCATTTTTATTTAGACATATCTCCAAATTGTGATAAATCTAATAATGGAGAAGCTTCACTCATTCATGTTTTGGACATGTCCGAGTCTTGGAAAATATTGGAAAGAAGTATTTCAAACTTTCTCGATCCTTTTCAAAGTAAACTTTAAGCCTAATCCTTTGACCACTTTATTTGGTATTGTTGCAGGAAAGGATATTATTTTGGAGTCATCTGACTTGGACATTTTGGCTTTTATTTCTCTTATGGCCAGAAGGATGCTCTTGCTTAAATGGAAAGATGCGGCCCCGCCTACCCACACCTAATGGTTACGTAATGTGATGTCATGTTTAAATTTAGAGAAGATTCGGTGTTCAATCTCTGAATCTGGTCAAGTCTTTCAAACATTGTGGGGACCTTTTCTGAATTATTTTCAAAACCTTTGATTTGCTGTTAAAGCACAGATGATGACTAATTTTTTTAACTGTTTTTCTTTACTAATCAGCTTTGGTCTTGGTAGTGGGTTAAATTTTTTTATATATAATAAACTTACTATATATCAATGTTACAAATTAATCAATCTGTATGTATATAGGGTAAGGAGTCTTTATATGTAATTTAGTATAATGTATTATATTTTTGTATATATATATTTTTCTTGTACTCTGTATTCTTACATGTAAATTAATAAAATATTGGAAAAGTGGCTGTCTTTGATGGAGTTTCTGGCCTCCCCTATCCCAGGGGAAAAATACTGATACCATCCACAATATTCAGCACACAGTGTGCTTTTTCTGAGTTTTGTGTGTTTTGTTTTCAAATCAATAATGAGGATTCTTGGCTGAGCAGCCTCCTCCTTCCAGTCAACCTTACTCTCTCTGCTTGCTCTCCAGATTACTTGTAATTTGATTTTTCTTTCCTCCTAACCTTATCTCATTGTGCTTTCTGTTCGGGCGATCAATCTCAGTATCACCTGTAGAGGGTGATCCTGGTCTTCTGATGTTTGTACAGTGAGAAGAGAAAAGAGACAGCTGACACTGGAATCTGAAACAAAAAACAATGCTGGGAGAACTCAGCAACGTGGCGGCAAAAAGCACAAGTGAAAGTTTTGGGTTGAGACCCTCCAGACCACCTTTGAACTTTGACTTCTGGAATCAGTCAGACCTCCAAACCTGTGATCTGGGCCTTTGTGACCCCTTTGAACAACTACCTTCGGCCTTCAACCTTCAGATTTGCTCTCTGGTCTTCAGGGGTTTGACATTTGTGTCTCAACTTCCAGAATCGCATGGCTCTGATCCCAAATGGTGTACCACAAACAGGAAACCTGTTTAAATCTGTGCCTCTGAGACAACTGTAGCTATAGTGCAACTTCCTATAAATTTGTAAACTTGTTTTTTTTTGGTCACATGTACTGAGCTTCAGTAAAAAAAATTGTTTTGCAATCCATCTGCACTCAGTGCCCAGTTTATTAGGTACATCATATATTTAATAAATTGGCCACTGAGTGTATGTTCATGGACTTCTGCTGCTGTAGCCCTTCCACTTCAAGGTTTGATGTGTTGTTCCTTCAAAGGTGCTCTTCTGTGCACCACCATTGTAGTTATTGAGTTACAGTCACCTTCCTCTTAGCTTGATCCAGTCAGGCCATTCTCATCTGGCCTACCTCATTAACAAGGCATTTTCACCCACAGAACAACTGCTCACTGGACATTTTGTGTTTTCTCCATTCTCTGCAAACTCTAGAGACTGATGTGCATATAAATCCTGGGAGATCAACAGTATCAGAGATACTCAAGCCACCCCATCTGGCACCAGCAATCATTCCATGACCAAAGTTACTTATATCACAGTTCTTCCCCTTTCCGATGTTTGATCTAAGCATAAACCTTTTGACTATGTCTGCATGCTTTTATGCACTGATTTGCTGCCACATGAATGCCTGATAAAATATTTTCATTAACAAAGCAGGTTAAATACCATCTATAAATTTGCTGATGAAACAACCATTGTTGGTAGAATCTCAGCTGGAGATGAGGGGTCGTACAGGAGTGAGATATATCAACTCATGGTGTGGTGTCACAGCAACAACCTTGCACTCAACGTCAGTAAGACGAAAGAGCTGGTTGTGGACTTCAGAAAGGGTAAGATAAAGGAACACATACCAATCCTCACAGAAGGATCAGAAGTGGAGAGAGTGATCAGTTTCAAGTTCCTGGGCATCAAGATATCTGAAGACCTAACCTTGTCCCAACATATCGATGCAAATATAAAGAAGGCAAGGCAGTGACCATAATACAAAAAGACATAGGAGGAGAATTAGCCCATTCAACCCATGGGGCCAGATCAGCTCTGCCACTCTATCATGGCTGATTTATTATCCCCTTCAACCCCATTCTCCTGCTTTCTTCATATCACCTTTTATGCCCTTACTAATCAAGAACCAATTAACCTCTGTGCTAAGTATACTCAATGACTTGGCTTCCACAGCCTTTTGTCTAAATTTCTTCAGCCTCTGACTGAAGAATTTCTTCTTCATCTCAGTTTGAAAAGACCATCCTTCTATTCTGAGACTGTGCCCTCTGGTCCTTGACTCCCCCTCTATGGTAAACATCCTTTCCATGTCTACTCTATCTAGGCCTTTAAATATTCAATGAGGACACCCCTCATTCTTCTTAATTCAAGTGAGTTCAGGCCCAGCACCAACAGATGCTCATCATACATTAATCCTTTTATTCCTGGGAAACTTCGCATATTTATTCTAGATCATTTAGACCATAAATGATGGCTGTGCAGCGTGGTTGGTGCGGCTGTAACAAAATCAATTTCCCTCGGGATCAATAAAGTCTGTCTGTCTGTAATACCATAAAATATATGGGCAGAAGTATATTCAGCTCATTGAGTCTGCTCCACCATTCAGTCATGGGCTGATCTAATACTTCCAGTCATCTCCACTGCTCTGCTTTTTTCCCATACCCTTTGATGCCCTGGATAATCAAGAAGCTATCTATCTCTGCCTTAAATAGACCAATGACTTGGCCTCCACAGCAGCTTGTGGCAACAAATTCCACAGATTTACCACCCCTGACTAAAGTAATTCCTTTGCATCTCTGTTCTAACTGGACATCCTTCAATACTGAAGTCGTGCCCCCTTGTTCTAGACTCCCCTACCACAGGAAATTAATTTGCCATATCTAATCTGTTCAGGCTTTTTAACATTTGGAAAGTTTCTATGAGATCCCTCCCCCCCCCCCCATTCTCCTGAACTCCAGGGAATACAGCCCAAGCACCGCCAAACAGTTTTCATATAGTAACCCTTTCATTCCTGGAATCATCCCTGTGAACCTTCTCTGAACCCTCTCCAATGTCAGCACCTCCTTTCTAAAATAAGGAGCCCAAAACTGCTCACAATACTCCAAGTGTGGATTCATGAGTGCCTTATAGAGCCTCAGCATCACATCCCTGCTCTTATATTCTTCACCACTAGAAATGAATGAACCTAGAACATAGAAGTCATTCGCCTTCTTCACCACTGATTCAATCTGGAGGTTAACCTTTAGGGTATCCTGCACAAGGACTCCCAAGTCCCTTTGCATCTCTGCATTTTGAATTCTCTCCCCATCTAAATAATAGTCTGCCTGTTTATTTCTTCCACCAAAATGCATGACCATACACCTTCCAACATTGTATTACATTTGTTACTTCTTTGCCTATTCCTCTAAACTATCTAAGTCTTTCTGCAGGCTCTCTGTTTCTTCAACACTACCCGCTCCTCCACCTATCTTTGTATAATTGGCAAATTTAGCCACAAATCCATTAATCCCATAGTCCAAATCATTAACATACATTGTAAAAAGCAACGGTCCCAACACCGATCCCTGTGGAACTCCACTGGTAACAGGCAGCCAGCCAGAATAGGATCCCTTTATCCCCACTCTGAGGAAAACTTCCCTGTAATTCCATGGGCTCTTATCTTGCTAAGCAGCATCATGTGTGGCACCTTGTCAAAACCCTTCTAAAAATCCAAGTACACCACATCTACTGCATTTCCTTTTCTACTCTGCTTGTAATTTCCTCAAAAAATTGCAGTAGGTTGGTCAGGCTGGATTTTCCTTTCAGGAAACCATGCTGGCTTTGGCCTATACTGTCATGTGCTTCCAGGTACTCTGTAATTTCAGATCTAACAATTGATTTCTCAACCACTGATGTCAGGCTAACAGGTCTGTAGTTTCCTTTCTACTGCATCCTACCCTTCTTAAATAGCGGAGTAACATTTGCAATTTCCCAGTCATCTGGTACAAAGCCAGTATCTATCGATTCTTGGAAGATCGTTGTTAATGCCTCTGCAATCTCTCCAGATAATTCCTTCAGAACCTGAGGGTGCATTCATAAGAACATAAGAAATAGGATCAGGAGTAGGCCATCCGGCCCATTGAGCTTGCCCCGCCATTCAGTAAGATCATGGCTGATCTGTCCATAAACTCAGCTCCATCTACCTGCCTTTTCCCCCATAACCCTTAATTCCCCCTCTATGTGAAAATCTATCTAACTGTATCTTAAATATATTTAGTGAAGAAGCCTCAGCTGCTTCCCTGGGCAGAAAATTCCACAGGTTCACCACTCTCTGGGAAAAACAGTTTCTCCTCATCTCCATCCTAAATCTTCTCCCCTGACTCTTGAGGCAATGTTTCCTAGTTTAGGTCTCACCTACCAATGAAAACAAGTTTTCTACTTCTATCTTATCTATCCCTTTCAAAATTTTGTATGTTTCCAAAGGATCCCCTCACACACTTCTGAATTCCAGAGAGTATAGTCCTAGGCGACTCAATCTCTCCTCATAGGTTAACTCCTTCATCTCTGGAATCAACCTGGTGAACCTCCTCTGCACTGCCTTCAAAACCAGTATATCCTTCCTCAAGTATGGAGACCAGAACTGCACACAGTACTCCAGGTGCGGCCTCAGCAGTAACCTGTATAGTTTCAGCATAACCTCCCTGCTCTTGAATTCAATCTGTCTAGCAATGAAAGCCAAGGTTCTGTTTGCCTTGTTAGTAACCTGCTGTACCTGCAAACCAACTTTTTGCGATTCATGCATAAGCATTCCCAAGTCTCTCTGCACAACAGCATGCTGCAATCTTTCACTATTTAAATGATAATCTGATCTTCTATTATTCTTTCCAAAGTGGATGATTTCCAACGTTGTATTCCATCTGCCAGTCTTTGGCCCACTCACTTATCCTATCTATATCCCTGTGCAGACACCTCACATCCTCTGTACAAGTTGTTTTTCCACTCAGTTTAGTATCATCAGCAAATTTTGCTATGCTACACTCAGTCTCCTCTTCCAAATCATCAATGTAAATGGTAAACAGCTGTGGACCCAGCACCGACCCCTGCAGCACCCTTCTCACCACTGACTGTCAACCGGAGAAACACCCATTTATACCAACTCTCTGCCTTCTATTGGTTAACCAATCTACTATCCATGCCAATACACTTCCTCTGACTCCATGCATCTGTATCTTATTTATAAGTCTCTTGTCGAATGCATTCTGGAAATCTAAGTATATGACATCCACCTGTTTCCCTCTATTCACTGCACTCATTATGTTCTCAAAGAACTCTAGTAAGTTTGTCAAACAGGACCTGCCCTTTCTGAATCCATGCTGTGTCTGTCTAATGGAGCCATTCCTTTCTAAAGGTTTCGCTATTTCTTCCTTAATGACAGCTTCAAGCATTTTCCCGACTACAGATGTTAAGTTAACTGGCCTATAGTTGCCCCTCTTTACCTATATCTTTTAAAAAAAAGTGGCGTGACGTTTGCTGTCTTCCAATCCACCGGGCCCTGCCCAGAGTCTAGAGAATTTTGGTACTATAACCTCCGCCAATTCCCTCAGCACCTTGTGACGCATCCCATCAGGACCAGGGCATTTATCTACCTTCAGGCCCTCTAGTTTGCTCATCACTATCTCTTTAGTGACAGTGATTTTATCGAGGTCCTCACCTTCCATTTCATCCATAACCTCATTCTTTGGCATGTTAGATGTGTCCTCCACTGTGAAGACCAACACAAAATAGTTGCTCAATGCCTCAGCCATTTCCTTATCACCCAATATCATTTTCCTCTTATCATCTTCCAAGGGATCTACGTTGACTTTAGCTACCCTCTTCTGCTTTATATATTTATAAATACTTTTGCTGTTTTTATATTTTGTGTTAATTTACTTATATACTCTATATTCCCTTTCCTTATTTCTTGGTTATTGGTTCTTTGTTGCTTTTTAAAGTGTTCCCAATCCTCCAGTCTCCCACTACACTTTGTGACTTTGTACATATGGGCTTTTAATTTGATACTAGCTTTTATTCCTTAGTTATCTAAGGCTGGCTCTCCCCCCACTTACTGTCCTTACTTTTAACTGAAATATACTTTTGTTGAGCACTGTGAAAAATCTCTTTGAAAGTACTCCACTGTACTCCATGTTCCTCAGCTGTCTTATCAAATAGCCTGTGCTCCCAATCCACATTAGCCAACTCCTCCCTCATCCCATTGTAGTCTCCATTGTATGTTCAAGCATAATACACTAGTTTTAGATCTTGCTAGTTCATCCTCCACCTGAATGCGAAATTCAATCATACTATGATCACTCTTTCCAAGAGGATTCCTGACTACAAGATTGTTAATCTTACCTGTCTCATTGCACAGGACTAGATTTAAGATACAATTTTCCCTTGTAGGTTCACTAACATGCTGTTCAAGAAAACTATCACAGATTCATTCTATGAAGTCCTCCTCAATACTTCCTTGCCCAACCTGATTCACCCTATCTATGTGGAAGTTAAAATCCCCCATGACAACTGCTGTTCCATTCTTACAAGCCTCAGTTATTTCTTGGTTAATCGCCTCTGCTGCTGCAATATTTTTATTAGGTGGCCTCCCACCAGTGATATTTTTCCCTTTACTACTCTTAATCTCTACCCAGATGGACTCAAGATTCTGCTCTGTAGATCTTATATTGTCTCTCACAATCACCCTGATCTCATCTCTAATCAAGAGTGCCACCCCACCTCCTTGGCCTTCCTGCTTATCTTTCTGTATTACCTGATACCCTTGGATATTTAATTCCCAGTCATCTCCACTTTGCAACTGGGTTTCTGTAATGGCCACTAAATGATATGCCTTGGTACTGATTCCATCAGGTCCAGGAGATTTATCCACCCTCAGACCATTAAGCTTTCTGAGCACCTTCCCAGTCATAATTTTCACTGCAAACACTGCACTTCTCTGACATTCTTGAATGTCTGGAATTACTGCAGATGTCTTCAATTGTGAAGGATGATGTAAAATATGCATTCAGTTCCTGTGCCATCTCTGCTCCTCTCATTATAATATCTCCAATGTAATTTTCTATTGGTCCTATGTCTACCCTCAACCCTCTATTATCCTTTATATACTTAAAAAAAGCTTTTAGTATCTTCTTTGATATTAATTGCCAGCTTCCTTTCATGATTCATCTTTTCCTTCCTAATGACCTTCTTAGTTTCCTTCTGCAAGCTTTTAAAAGCTTCCCAATCTTTTATCCCACTAGCTCTGGCTTCCATGTATGCCTTCTCTTTTGTTTTTACTTTAGCTCTGACTTCACTTGTCAGCCATGGTAGTGTCCTTCCATTCAAAAAAAATTTCTTATTTGGAATATAATTGTCTTGCACTTTCCTCATTTGTCGCAGAATCTCTAGCCATTGCTGCTCTGGTGTCCTTCCTGCTAGTGTCCCTTTCCAGTCAACTTTGGCCAGTTCCCATTTCATGCCATTGTAATTTCCTTTATTCCACTGAAATAATGACACATTGGAATTTAGTTTCTCCTTCTCAAATTTCAAAGTGAACTCGATCATATTGTGATCACTGTTCCCTAAGGGTTCCTTAACCTTAATCTCTCATCACCTCCGGATCACTGCACAACACCCAATCCAGCACAGCCGATTCCCTAGTGGGCTCAACAACAAGCTGTTCTAAAAAGACATTCAAAATTCTCTCTCTTGAGGTCTCGTATTGACCTGGCTTTCCCAATCCACTTACATGTTAAAATTCCTAACGATTATCATGACATTGCCCTTCTGTCATGCCTTTTCTCTCTCCTGTTGTAACTTGTAATCCAGATCCCGCTGCTGTTTGGAGGCCTGTATACAACTGCCATTAGGGTTCTTTTAAGTCAACCCATAGAGACTCTACACCTTCCAATCCTATGTCATTCCTTTCTAATGATTTAATATTATTTCTTATACACAGTGCAACACTACCCCTTCAACTACTAACCTATCTTTCTGATACACTGTATATCCTTGGACATTCAGCCCCCAATGGCAGCCATGCTTTAGCCAAGTTCCAGAGATGGCCACAACGTCATACTTGCCAATCTGTAGCTGAATTTAAAGATTGTCCATTTTATCTCTTCTGCTGCATCCATTCAAATATAACACTTTGAGTCCAGCATTTGTTGCTTTCTGTTTTAACTGCATCAGGCCTCTAAATTAATTTTCAGGGGGATGGGAACCAGACAGATAGGGCTGAGGAAGGGGAAAACAGAACTAAATCAAAAATAGCGTGCAACAGAGATGATAGAAACGACAGGCGGGAGATGAAGTGTAATCACAGCCAGTGGAATGATTTATTTCTGTTTTTCCCTTCCTCAGCCCTACGTCTCCAGTTCCCATCCCCCTGCCAAATTAGTTTAAACCCTCCCTAACAGATCTATTAAACCTGCCGACTAGGATATTAGACCTCTTTGGGTTCAGGAGTAACCCGTCCTTTTTTTACAGGTCATACCTCCACCAGAAGAGGCCCCAGTGATCCAGGAATCTGAAGCCCTGACCCCTACATCAGTCTTTCTGCCGTGTATCAATATGCCTGATCATGCTATTCTTGTGCTTGTTAGCATGTGGCACAGGTAGCAATCTTGAGTTTACTACCTTGGAGGTCCTGCTTTTCCACTTCCTACCCAACTCCCTGAATTCTCTTTTCAGGACCTCCTCCCTTTTTCTACCCATGTCATTGGTACCAACGTGTACCAAGACTTCTGGCTATTCACCCTCTCCCTTCAGAATACTCTGCACACGATCTGAGACTTCCTGCACCCTGGCACCCAGGAGGCAACACACCATGTGGGTATCTCTATATGGCTGACAGAACCTCCTGTCTGTTCCCCTCACTATGGAAACCCCTATGTACCGCATTCCTCTTCTTCTTCTCTCCCTTCTACACCAAGGAACCCAGCTCAGTTCCAGAGACCTGATCGCCGTGGTCATCCTCTGTCAGGTTATCCCCCTCAACCACATCGAAAATGAGATAACAATTACTGATAGGGATGACCACAGGGGTGCTCTCTACTTTCTGAGCTCTTCCCTTCACTTCCCTGACCATCAGCCACTTATCTAAGTTCTGCAGCCTCGGGGTGACTAACTCCCTGTAGCTCCTATCTACCTCCTGTTCACTTGCCCTAATAAGCTGTAGGTCAGCAAGCGGCAGCTCCAGATTCCTAACACGGTCTCTCAGGAGACGCATTTCAGTGCACCTGGTGCAGATGTGGCCATCGGGGTGACATGAAGGTTTCCAGTTTTCCCAAATCTGACACCCAGAGCAAAGTACTAACCCTACAGACATGCTCTCTCTTCCTCAAAAAAATGCCAGGAAAGAAGCAAAGTCCGCTTACTCACTTACCTCACCAAATCTGAATGAGCAAAAACCCTACCACTCTGACTCAGACCACTCCGTCGATGACCACTCCTTTGATGAATGCTCTGCTAGGCAGTGCCTCACTTTTAAGCCTGAACCTTCTCTGCTCTCCAACACATGGTTGGTGCACTGGAAAGAAGGTTATTTCCTCCTGATGAAGGGTTTCGGCCCGAAACATCATCACTACCTCCTCCCGTAGATGCTGCCTGGCCTGCTGAGTTCTGCCAGCTGTTATGATCCCAGCCCCCTCTTTTGTGAGAATCGCAAGAGCACCTGTCGAAGTGGGGGGGGGGGGTGTCAGTAGACCCAGTAGGAGAGAGAGAGAGAGAGAAATGTGCCAAATTGCACGTCCCACCCGGGATACAGAATAAGACGACAGCGACTATTGTCTCACGGAGACCACGTGAAAAGCCCTCGGGCAAGGTGGGCTGGTTGAGAGAGAGATTGCATCATCCCAACCTGATTGACACCTGTGACCCCGTGAGGAAGTATAAAGGAGAGTCTCAGGGGGACAGTCCCTCAGACGCACCAAGAAGACACGAGAGAGTGATCCCGCAGCAGCGGGAAGCCATTCTGAAGGAAGCCACGTGCGTTAGATTCCGGGATTGGAATTTGTGGCTGGAATCACAGAAAACCGCTTTTAACTAACATCGGGGAGAGGAATCCAACGCTCCCCCGATTTCACGGAAGCTTCATCAAGACTCGGCAAGTTCTTTCTCTTCTCCCCCAATCTCTCTCTCTCGGTCGCCCCATGTGAAACCCAGCGATTTTCAAAGGGCTGAGGCCTGCAGACTTTCTGAGTGACTTTTACATTTCCAACGGACAATCTATTAACCCCTAGACAACCGTAGAGCTCACTTCTTAATGATGATTATTACTATACCCGCGCTTTAGATTGAGTGTTGACGATGTGCACTATCTGAATGTATGTATTAACCTTACTTTTGTGTCCCTTTATAAATAAAAACGTTTGAAAATAGTGACATCAGACTTCAACGGACCTCTCTGTCTTTGCTGGTAAGTTATCCAGTTACAGGATACGTAACACAGCATTTTATGTTTTTGGTTATTTCCTCCAATAGTTTATTTGTGGTTCAAGGTCCCAGCATTGGCAGACTCCTGAGTCTCCAGATATTACTGCAATGTGCCCTTACCAACAGTAGGTGTCACTATTACCCCACTGTTTGCAACCTTATATATTCCATCTACCTTTCTGCAGCTTGAATCAGAATCAAGTTTACTATCACTGACATGCATCGTGAAATTTGTTGTTTTGTGGCAGCAGTATGGTGCAATATATCATAAAAATTACTGTAAGTTATAATAACAAATATATTGTAACTTTCTAATTTAACATTGTAAAGCACGGTAGCATTGTGGTTAGTGTAAAACCATTGCAGTGCCTGTGACCCAGGTTTAATTCCTGATGCAGTCTGGAAGGAGTTTGCCCATTCTCCTCGTGACCGCGTGGGCTTCCTCTGGGTGGTCCTACAGTTCCTCCCACATTCCAAAGATGTGCTGGTGATTAGGTTAATTGGTCAGGGGTGTAATTGGGTACCACATTCTCATTGAGCTGTTGCTGCATCTCAAAAAATTATAACAATATAAGTGGTGCATAAAAGAGAACAAAATAGGGAGGCAGTGCTCATGGTTTCACGGACTGTTCAGAAATCTGATAGCAGAGGGGAGGAGTGTGTGTCTTCAGGCTCCACTACCTGATGAGAGAGTATGCACTTCGGAAGGGATAATAGAAGAGCAGATTATTACTTAGATGCTGAAAGATTGCAGCATGCTGTTGTGCAGAGGGACTTGGGAGTGCTTGTTCAGGAATCGCAAAAAGTTGGCTTGCAGGTACAACAGGTTATTAAGAAGGCAAACGGAATGTTGGCCCTCATTGCTAGAGGGATTGAATTCAAGAGCAGGGAGGTCATGCTGCAACTATACAGGGTACTGGTGAGGCCGCATCTGGAGTACTGAAATCTTGAGAGCGGGTGCCATTCCTGCAAAGAACTGTAGTTGTTACACGGACGTGGCAGGAAGAACGAACCAGAGTGCAGGACTCTGACATGGAGACAGGATCAGGAGGCAGAATGTCCGTAGTGAGCGCAGAATCGAGACCAGGCTGAGTCAGGACTAGGGAGGCTTGATTCACGAAGAGATACGGGGTTGACGACTTGGAGCAAGGTTCCTCTCTTTCTGAGAGTCAACCAACAATCTGGCAAGGGCTGACCAGAGCTGTCGGGGTCTTATCCTCTGGTGGCTAATGGAAACCAGGTGCTGGCGATTGAGAGGAATTGGGAAAGATTGGGAATAAAGTGTGGAGATTGAGGACCAATTAGGGATGAAAGGGAAAAGGTGGGAAATGCCAGCCAGGACCATGACAGTAGTCAGCTTGTAACTCCAGATCAGGGTCTTCATAAGAACCCTGAAAGGGAAAAATAGAGATATTAAAGATGAAACTAGAGCTGTTTCCGAAGATGCAAACAAAGGAGTCACAGTTAGGCGCCATCGTCACTCCACTCCACCTCTGCCTTCTCACTCCGCTCCGCCTCCGGAGTAGAAATTACTGGAAGTTAGAGAAATATGTGTTCATGCATCAGATTGGAGGCTGCCCAGACAGAATATGGACTGACATACCGAATTGGAAGTAAACTCAAAATGGGTGGCCACTGGGGAAATCCTGCTTTTGTTACGGGTGGAGCGAAGGTGTTTGATGAAGCAGTCCCCCATTCTAAATTGGATCTCTCTGATGTAGAGCCAGCTGCACCGGGAACGCTGGATACAGTAGATAACCTTGACTGGCTTACAGCATTCACAGGACTTCATGTTCCAAGAACAGCCTCCTCCTATGTCACAATGAGATTTGGTGGTATATTTTCTCTTAATGCATAGTGCATCTTGCTGAATGAGCAGTGAACTTTCAGAGTGTTCGAAGTGGGATGTTGAAAAGGTAGGGTGGGGCAGAAGGTAGAGGCGTGGAAATTGCGGCAAGGAACGGGTTAAGATCATGTCCAGGCCAGGATAGACTGCAGATAGAGTGCAGACAGTAGAGGCAAGAAAAGTTTTTGAAGAGCGTAGCTTGCATTAACATAACCGATTCATGGAGCCATTTTGTTTACTTGAGACCAGGTAAGAATGTAGTGGAAGAATGTGAAACATGGACAACCAACTAAGGGACAATTACTTTACAAGCTGGCGATACTTTGACATTGGTAGTTTTTATTGAGTTTTAACACCTGCATTACGAATCGCCATTGATCTTACACGGAAGAATTCCTCAGTAGCGTGGCAGTTAGCTTAGTGCTATTACTGCTTGCGGTGTTGGAGTTTGGAGATCATCTGTAGTAAGTCTCTGCATGCCCTCCCCATGGAATGAGTGAGTTTTTCCTGGGTTTCAAACCAGGAACGTAGCGGGTAGGTTAATTAGATATTGTAAATGGGTTTCGTCGGGGGCTGCTGAGGCAGTGTAGTTCAAAGGGCTGGAAGGGCCTCCTGCGCACTGTATTACTGAATAAATACACAGTTCACCAAACGGTCAATATCCGCAACCACTGGTCAACTCTGTATAAAAAATGGTATTTCTCTGTTCAGAATTCAGAACAGCGTGGTGACAGGAGCCATGGCATTCTCTTTGTGCACAAGTAAATAAAGTACGTTTGAGAATAAGTGTGAGTTTTCAGAGTCCAGTTAATTGGCGACGACAGAGGTTGCTCAGTAAACCTATACACTCAATTTTTTTCAGGGAGCAATTGAATCCAATAAAGGAAAAGTGCATCAGCACTTAAATATGATACAGGTGGCAGGATAGCATGGCAGCTATCGTAGTGCTTTACTGCATCTATATAAAAATCCCGCCGCTGTCCACAATGTTTGTACATTCTCCATGAGACTGTGTGTTTGTTCCGAATGCTCTGGTTTCCACCCACATTCCAAAGATTTTTTTAAGTTAGTGGCCATCTTATGCACGTGCCAGAAGTGTGGTGACACTCGCAGGCTGCCAACACAATCCTCACCGATTTGATTTGATGCAAACACACATATCTCTGCACGTGTTGATGAACTCTCAGTGGCTTCTTTATTAAGTACACCTGCTCATTAATACAAATGTCTAATTAGCCAATCATATGGCAGCAACTCGAAGTGTAAAAACAGCAGACATGGTCAAGAGGCTCAGTTGTTGTTCAGACCAAACATCAGAATGGAGAAGAAATGTGGTCTCAGTGTTTATTTTTACTGTGGAATGATTGCTGGTGCTAAACAGCGTGGTTTGAGCACAAAGTTCAAAGTAAATTTAATATCAAAGTATGTATATGTCACCATGTACAACCTTGAGATTCATTTTCTTGTGGGTATACTCAGTAAATGTAAGAACCATAATAGAATCAATGAAAGACAGATGACAAATGTGCAAAAGGCTACTAACTGGGCAAATAGAAAAGAGTAAACAAATTATAGTAATAAATAAGTATGCAATAAGTATTGAGAACATGAGATGAAGAGTCCTTGAAAGTGAGTCCATAGGTTATGGGAACAGTTCAGTGATGGAACGAGTGAAGATGAATGCAGTTGCCCCCACTGGTTCAAGAACCTGATGGGTGAGGGGTAATAACTATTCCTGAACCTGATGGTGTGAGTCCTGAGGGTCCTGTACCTTCTTCCTGATGGCAGCAGTGGGAAGAATGTATCTGAGCAACTGCTGATCTCCTGGGATTTTCATGCATACCCAACTCTAGAGTTGATGTGAAAAAGTAAAAAGCATCCAGAGAGTGGCAGATCTGTGGGCCAATATGCCTCGCTAATGAGAGAGGTTGTAGGAGGACCAGATTGATTCAAGCTGACAGTTGCACAACCGCACACTACAACAATGGAGTGCAGAAGAGCATCTCTGAACACATAACATGTCAAACCTTGAAGTGGATGGGCTACAGCATCAGAAGACCATGGACATACACTCAGTGGCCACTTTATTAGGTACAGCAGGTACTTAATAAAATAGCCACTGAGTACACGCGACAAATAAAATTAATCTTCAAATTTACTCGTGTGCTTGAAATCTGTAGATTTCCCTAGTTCAATAGATAGGCCATTCATTTGCTCCATGTTCTCCATTTTCCTCATTCCAATTCCTGCTTAATGTTTCAACATCCATTCTTCAAAGTATGGGACATTTAGAAAACGGGTTGTCCTATTGGGACATAAAGCATTCTATTTGCACTTATCCACTCTGGGATGAATTTATGCTGAAAGAGTGAAAGATTGTTTTCCTAATGCCTTAAAATGTGTCTAGCATATAGGGAGCACCCTAGAATTCTCACTTGGCACAGGAGGTGCATTCTACATGCCTTTCACAGCTGCTATTAATAACATTAATTCAATGTTGGCAAGAACATTTGTCCCAGTTCCAACAGCACAGTGATGTTAACTGCAATACAAAAAAATGGAAATGGAATATTTCTTGAGTGGGCATGGTGCAATTCTTTATCTCCTCCATACCTCCTCAAAAAACTATGCATTTAAAGGAGAACACCAGCTTCTCCATTCTATCTTCATCATTTTCCTCAGATTATCACAATGCCTTAAAAGACTGTACATTGATATGGATGGGATAATAACCCCAAAGTAAAGGGTTCTGGTTCTGTTGAGAGGAACGGGGCAAAACCAAATGCAGGACACTGGCACGGCAATAGAGTTGGGATGCAGACAAGGGCATGAGCGGGGTTGGAACTTGACATGAAGCGTTGCTGCAGTTGAATAGCAAACAGAAAGGCAGGTGGCAGGCAACCCTTATCTTGACACGGAGCGTTGCTGAGCTGAACGGCAAATGGAAAGCAAACAGCAGGCAATACTTATCTTGACACAGTAGCATACATGCTCCCAATTTACCCCCCGTTTGCCTAGGGTGAACCACTGTCACCCTGCCAATAGTGCAATGCCTTGGTGTATGTACAATGTAATGCCCCCCCACCCCAGTACACGCCCGCAACACAAATATCAGACAATACACCAAAGGTGGGTAAATAATTGCAATTTTATTGTTATTTCTTTGTGATGGGTTAGTAGAAACAGATAACCTAAAGGTGCCAGATCAGTAAGTTTATCAGTCTGTGCACATAATATTTTAATACATTGGAGCTCACGCCTCCGATTCCATCCACAACAACCTTCCGAGGCCTCGGCCAGCATCCAAAGTTCAGCATCAGCCACCCTGGAATCACTGTCCACTCCTCACGCGTCTGTCCTCCTTGCTCGCCTCCCGATAAAGACCGCAAACTCCCACTCAGCTCACAGATACAAGATAGCATAACAATTCTCCATTGGTTAGTTTCCCCCTTATCTACAGTTATACCCCAAACATTCCAGATACAGAAACCCATTACAACATTAAGTAACATAACAGTGAAGCCATTTTGTTAGCCAGAACAACTAACACCACAGTTACTGGTACTGAGGGCCCTACACGGGTAAACTTCGGTACAGAAGTAAAACTTAGAATACACAATCCTAAGCGGCTAGGAACGTGAATTGCCACACTGGCTGTAACAACGATCTGGCGATGAGTGGATGCAAAGCCCGTGTTTTTATGCTGCAGGTTTTAGATGAGAATCAGGTGCTGCAATCAAGGAGCTCAGGAGAACACGGGGAAAAGGGAATTAGGAGAATATGAGGAATTAATGTTCGGGACCGTGACAGGTTCAGCATCTGGCTAACTGGTAATATTTCCATTCTCCCCTGAAGCTCATTGGCACCCAGTTCCTATTCTCCCTTCAACTTATTTGAACCTCAGTACTTGCATGCCTTCAGAATTCCCGGATCCTCCTGCCCATTCTCTTTTTCTTCTCACTGCAGCCCCGTTACCAATGCTCCTGTTCACTGCAGCAAGTCTCAGTTCCTTTAATAATTCAAAGTTCAAAGCAAATTTAGTCTTGAAGTACGCATATGTCACCAAAGACTACTGAGATTTATTTTCTTGCAGGCATTCAGAGTAGAACAAATAAATACAATAGAGTCAATGAAAAACTAGACACAAAGACTGATGAATGGCCAATGAGCAAAAGAAGACCATGTGCAAGTACAAAAAGAAACATAATAATAATAATAATAATAATAATAATAATAATAATAATAATAATAATAATAATTATTATTATTATTATCATGGATGAATATAACACATATAATTATCTGTGATACCAACAGGGAAAGAAAATAGATATGGTGTGTAAAGAAAAAATCTTTTGACAGAACTTACTTCAAGGCTTAAGAACATCTGCCAGACAGAGCTGAACAGTGAAAATATACCAAAGGCAATAAACACTATACCCATATTAGTGTATTCTTTTGGCATAATATCTTGGCTTGAAATGGATCTGGAAAATTTACAAAGAAAAATAAGAACAGGAATTGTAAATTTCAGAAAACATTGTGTACACTTGAATGCCTTTAGATTAACACTTGTTACGAAGGATGAACAACTCTGATGGACAGAAGGGTGCAGAGTGGCCCCTGCCCGCCCTTTTGGAGAATCGCAAATTGCTGCTATTCCAATGCTGTTATCAAGGAAGTGAGAGAGACACAGGAAAGCTGCCAGGGCAGTTGTTATTGATAACAGCTCATGAAAGTTAATGAGAGAGAGGCCCAGCTAAGGTGGAATGTCTCCTACTAACAAAAGAGGGACGGAACCATTGATTACTGCTATTGTCTTTTGGAGAAGAATTGTTTACTTGGTACTGTTCTATTCATTGAAACCCCTCAGGGGGCAACCAGAGTGAGCTGGTTTGATGGGTTGCATCATCCCAACCTGATTGACACCTGAGACCCCATGAGTGGGGATAAAAGTGGGGTCTGGGGTAACACCCCTCAGACGCACCAGGAGAAATGCTAGTGAGTAGCAGAAACCCACGAGACAGTGTGGGACATCGGAGACCGAATGAAGGGTCGGTAAATTTTAACTCATGGTGTTTATAGCGAGACTGGTGGGGGCTTGTGTGTGTGTCCACCCTTGCCTGGGTGATGAGTCCACCACGGAAGAACGGTCTAGCTAAAGGACGAAGGGGTCATACGTGAATGGCCACAACAACAATGCATCGACAGATCAACATCATAAAGGAAGGTTGGCAAGATACTTGCTGTTACTATTCACACATTCTCTCTCTCTCTCTCTCTCTCTCTCTGTCCAACAATTGAAACACAGCGACCAACAACTACCGCGCCCTGCATGAACTGAACTGAACTTTGTAGTTCCATCTGACAATTCATTATCCCCTAGACAATGATAGAGCTTGTTTCATTAGTGATTATTATTATACATGCACTTTTAGGTTTAGTATTGCTAATGTATATTCTCTGTACATTCGCATTGATATTATTTTGTGTATTTTCACTAACAAATATTGTTGAAAATAGTATCACCAGACTCCAATGGACACTTCAATCTTTGCTGGTAAGACACCCTTCTAGGACAGAAGGAGGAATTGGAATAAGTTACATAAAAATTTATACAATAGTCAGATAAAACTTCTAAGGAAATTAGGTCAATGAAAACAGAAATCAGCACCCCACACAAGCATATTCTGTTAGGAAGTATGCACAACTAAACTTAAATGATAGCACAATCGAGAAAAATGAAGATACTAATGAATAAAAACTTAACCAATGGTAGAGCCTGACCCTCCAAGGAGCATATCATTACAACCTGAGCACACTAGATGTCAACAAGGAAGCAATGAACATGTAACTCAGAGTTGGGGACCTCTCCCCAGAAACTGAGGGGTTCCTTGTGGCAATCGAAGACCAGGTGGTTAACAGAAAAACTTATCAAAAATAGGTAATAAAAGATGACCAACAAATTGAAGACGATAAATGTAGAAAATGCCAAGAAAACACAGAAATAATCCAACACATTACAGGGACCTGTAGCGGTTTAACACAATCTGATCACAGGCATCATCAAGTAACAAACATCATTCATCAAAATCTTGCTTTAAAATACAAACTCATAAAAGAAATCATACATTACTATAAATACAAGCCTGATCCAGTCTTAGTCTGAATACCACAAATCATATTATGACTGATCAGTTATTACAGATTGGACAATCCATAATAACCACCCTGATATAATAATATAGGATAAACAAGCAAGAACAGGTTATTTAATAGATATGGCCATTCCATACATATTTAGCTTACAGAAAGCAATAAATCAAAAACAGCAGAAATATGCTGAATTAAAAGAGGAAGTTGAAAGACTTTGGAACATGAACTATTGTCTCAATAGTAATATCGACAACTGATGTGATCCCATATGTCAACACAATGGCATTATACAATTGGGGCTTCACAGCAATATCCATGTAAATCTTTAGAAAGCCAGAATACTAAACACCACTAGAATACTCTGAAAGTTCCTAGCATTTGAGAAATGAGTGTAATGGGCTATGCCCAAACCTCCTCAGGTTTACCCAGGCAGAGCTGAGAAATAATAAAAACAATAGTAATAAATATATACAGTAAGTGAATAAATAATACTGAGAGCAGTCTTTGAACGTGAGCCCGTAGTTTGTGTTCATGATTAGTTCAGTGTCGTGGTCATTGAAGCTGTCCACAATGGTTCAGGAACCTGATGGTTGAAGGGTAATAACTGTTCCTGAACTTGGTGGTGTGGGATCAAAGGCTCCAATACCTCCTGCCGGATGATAGTAGCAAGAAGAGGGCATGGGACCTTTGATGATGGATTCTGTTTTTTTTTAAGGCTGCATTCCAAATAAATGTATTCAATGATAGGGAGAGCTTTGCCTGTGATTAACTGGGCTGTATCCACCACCTTCTTTTATCTTTTCCATTCCTGTGTGTTGGTGGGTCCACATTAGGCTGTGATGCAACCAGTCAGGATACTCTCCACTGTGCATCTATAGAAGTTTGCTGGACATGCCAAATATATACAAACTTCTAAAAAAGTGGAGGTACTGTTGTGCCTTTTTTGTGAAGGCACTTACATGCTTCACCTAAGACTGATTATCTGATAACAGAAATTTCCAATGTAGCATCGCAGAAGCAAGATAGAATTTCACGATTTTCCATTCTTAATGAAAGCCACCTCATGTTAATCTTTGAGAAAATGTTCCTCAAGGACTTGACTGGCAGCACTCAGATCTATCATAATGAAGTGCTTTGAGAGGTTGGTCATGGCTACAATTATTTCCTGCCTGAGCAAGAACCTGGACCTGCTGAAATTGGCCTGCTGCTGTAACAGGTCTACAGTAGATGCAATCTCGCTGGTTCTCCGCTCTTTAGAGCACCTAGCCAGCATCAAAACATACATCAGGCTGTTGTTTATTGATGACAGTTTGACGTTCAATACCATTATCTTCTCAGTAGTAATCACCAAACTTCTAAGCCTGGCTATCTGTATCTCCCTCTGTAATTGGATCTTTGTCTTCCTCATTGGGAGACCATAACCAGTACCGAATGGTGATAATAGCTCCTCCTCACTGACAATGATGCACTTAGTCCACTGCTTTATGCTGACTGCAGTCATGACTACGTGGCTGTGCACAGCTCCACCACCATCTTGAAATTCCCCAGTGGGACCATTTTCATTGGTAAAATCACAGATGAAAACAAGGAGATGTACAGGAGTAACACAGATCAGCTGACTGAGGGGTGTTACAACAACAGCTTCACACTCAACATCAACAAGACCAAAGAATTGATTATGAATTTCAGGAAGGGTAAGTCGAGAGAACGGACACCAGTCCTCATTGAGTGGTCAGTAGAGGAAAGAGTGAGCAACTTTAAGTTCCTGGGTGTCAAACACTCAGAAGATCTGTCATAGTTGTAACATGTTGACACAATCACTAAGAAGGCATGCAGCAGCTATACTTCGTTAGAGGTTAGATCGGATTTGTATGTCACTAAAGACTCTTGCAAGTTTCTATAGATATGCAGGTGTACAATGGAGAGCAATCTGACTGGTTACATCACAGCTTTGTATGGAGGCTCCATTGCAGAGGATTTTAAGAAGCTATAAAAGGTTGCAAACTCAACCAACTCCATCATGAGCACAACCCTTCTCACCACTGAGGACAGCTTCGAAAACTGGTGCCTCAAGAAGGTAGCATCCATCATTAAGCAGCTTCATCAGCTTCTTCCCTAGCGATTAAATGTTAGCAAGTGGAATCATCGTGAGTGCGAGCCTGCAGGGATCCACTTTAAGTCTGACGAGTGCTTATTGCGCTTCCGTGTTCAAGTGCACCATTTCTGAAGGCCATTTCCCTAAGTACCTATTGCAAAGCTTGGCACGGACCAAGGATTTGCTCCCTGCATTTGTCTCTTTTCTGAATTCTTGCCTGCATTCGTAGTTACCATTGCTAGCAAGGTGCACCTGCAAATTTTATGTTTTTTTATGATTAGCAGTGTTTTTCAGTCATAGAAAAGATGGACGGTATAAGAAATCCCGGCATTGATTGAATGTACAAACCATGTGAGACCCTCGGTGTTGCTTATGCCGAGGAATTTAAAGCTGTTCACCCTCCCAACCCCAGATCCATTAATGTCAATAGGGGTTAGTCCATCTCCATTCCTCCTGTAGAACACAAGCAGCTCCTTTGTTTTTGTGACATTGAGGGCGAGGTTGTTTTCTGAACACCACTGTGTCAGGGTGATGACTTCTTCTCTGTGGGCTGCCTCGAGATTAGGCCAATCAGTATAGTGTCGTCAGCAAATTGAATTTGCATATTGGAGCTGTGGGTAGCGACATAGTAATGGGTATACAGAGAGTAAAGGAGGGGGCTTAGTACACAGCCCTGAGGGGCACCTGTGTTGAAGGTCAGAGGGGCAGAGTTGGGAGAGCCCACTCTTACCACCTGCTGGCAATCTGACAGGAAGTCCAGGACCCAGCTACACAAGGCAGGGTGAAGACCGAGGTCTCTGAGCTTCTTGTTGAGCCTGGAGGGAATTACGGTGTTGAATGCTGAACTGTAGACCAAGAACAGCATTCGCGCTTAAGCATCCTTCTTCTCCAGATGGGCAAGGACGGTGTGTAGAGCTGTGGCTGTTGCGTTATTTGTCAATTGGTTATGTCGGTAGGTGAATTGTAGGAGGTCCAGTTTGGGTGGCAGCAAGCTGCAGGTGTAATCCTTGACCAGCCTCTCAAAGCATTTGCTTATTATTGAGGGGAGTGTGACAGGACGCCAGATGTTCAGACACGTTATCTTGGCTCTTTTAGGCACAGGAACAATGGTGGATGTTTTGAAGCAGGAGGGCACTCGACAATGGAAGCGGGAGAGATTAAAAATGTCTGTAAACACACCTGCCAGTTATACTCTGTATACCCGCCCTGGGATGCAGTCCGGTCCCGCAGCCTTGTCACTGTCCACTCATTGGAAACACCTGCGTATTTCAGCCTCAGAGATGACCAAGGTGCAGGTTGCATCAGCGGGCCTCCTGAGGGGCTCAGTGTCGGCAACATCGAATCAAGCGCAAAAAAGATTTAGCTCATCTGGAGAGAGGCAATGATGTTGGAAATTTCACAGCATTTAGCTTTGAAGTCTGTGATAGTGTACAGACCTTGCCTTAAGCTGAGTATGCAGCTGGTGGACAGTTGAATCTGGATCTTGTCCCTGTATTGTTGTTTTGCTGCCTTGATGACTTTTCGCAGATCATAGCTGCATTTCTTGAGCTCCTGCTGATTGCCGGCAAAGTAAGCTCTGTGTCATGCAGTAAGTACTGCTCGCACGGAACTGCTGATCCAGGCTTTCTGGTTTCGATAGACCCTGACCAGTTTCTGGGGGACAACATCCTCAATGCACTTTCGGATGAAACTCAGGACCCCATATGTGAACTCGGAGACATCATCATCATGGAAGACATTGCAGTTGACGTCATCAAAGCAGTCCTGTCGCACGGCAGCCGATTGGTCAGACAGCAGACAGCTTTAACTATGGCCACCTCTTGTTTCAGTGGGGTTGGGATTCTTGCTCAATCCCCTGAGAAAGTGTCGGCACAGCTGTGCCTTGTTGGCTAATGAGGAGGCATTGTGAATCCAGGTTAGATCACCTGGTGTATACAAGGAACTCTGTGCTCTTCACTCTCTCTACTGCAGAGCCAATTATTTTCAATAGAATGGTCAACCTGTGCCTTCCTGAAGTCCACATCATCTCTTTTGTCTTGTAGACACTGAGACTTAGGTTGCTGTTCTCTCACCATCTCTACCTCCTCTCTCTATGCCAACTCATCATTGTTGCTGATGAGGTCAACTGCCGTAGTATCATCAGCGAACCTGATGATGCAGTTTGAGCTGAATCTGGCAGTGCATTCATGAGTCAGCTGCATGAACAGCAGTGGGCTGAGCACACAGTCCTGTGGGGCACCAGTGCATGATAGAGCTTGAGATGTAGCTGCCAATCCGGGCCAACTGGTGTCCTTCTGTCAAGAAGTCCAAGATCCAGTTACAGGGATCGGTGATGATCCCCAATGAGGACAGTTTACCCACCTGCCTCTGAGGGAGGATCGTGTTAAACACTGAGCAAAATATCTTTGTGAATGAGACATTGTCTTGGTGGAACGGGATGGAATGGAGGGCCAAGACTTTGGCATCATCTGTAGTCCAGTTTAAGGGTTAGGGAACTGGAAAAGGTCCAATGTAGCAGTAAGGTGGGATTTTACACAATCCATTACCAGCCACTCAAATGGTTGTTGAAGTCAGTGCCATTGGGGATAATTGTTTAGGCCAGTTTCCATCGATTGCTTAGGCACAAGAATAATGGTGGCTGCCTTGAAGCCTGCAGGGACAGCAGACTGTTTCAAAGAGATGTTAAAGATGTCGGTTAAGACCTCTGTTAGCTGGGCTGTACAGGCCCTCAGCACCCAACCAGACATGTTGTCCAGCCTCGCAGTTTTGCAAAGGTTTATCATGTCTGGGATACTTCTAACCTCAGCTGTGGCTGGACACTGTGCCTTTTCCTCAAGGGGAGAGGGAGATTTCCTTGATGTCACATCACTACATGTGTCAAACTGTTCACAGAATGTATTCAGCCTATCAGAAAGGCAGGCTTTGCTTTATTGACAGAGAGGGTAGACTTGTAATCAGTTATGGTTTGTATACCTTGCCTGTCCCTGGTGGCACAAAGCTATCTGTGGATTTTCTATGCATTCTCATGCTTGTCCTTCATGATGGCGTGTGTCATGTTAGAGTCATTCTGATCCCCAAGCTGAAGGAAGCATCCCTACCCCTAAGCAGTGCATGAATTTCTGCAGTCAGCCATTGTTTCTAGTTTGCCCTGGCAGTGTAGTGTTTAATCACGTAACGTTCTCAATGCATTTTCCTGTGTAGCCAGTACCCAATCCCACTATTCATCAATGTTGACATGGTGATCGTATATTGCCACCTCACTGAATATGCTCTAGTCCATACTTTCAAAGGAGTCCTGCAACAAAGATGTGGCAACTTCTAACCAGTTGTTGGCATTTATTGCAAGGTGAATAGAATGTAAAAGCAAGGAGATAATGCTGAGGCTTTATGAGGTACGAGACAGGCTGCATTTGAAGTATTGTCAACAATATCTCAGAAAGGATATGTTTTCACTGGAGAGCATCCAGAGGAGGTTCAGGAGGATGATTCTGGGAATGGAGAGGTTAACATATAAGGAGGATTTGGCAGCTTTGGTTCTGTACTCACTGGAAGTTATCTCACTGAAACTTTTCAGGAAACTTTTGAGGTAAAAAGTTTTTTGAGGAAACTTTTCTCAACATTCAACTGAAAATGTTGAATGGACTAGATAGAGTGGATGTGAAGAGGACGTTTCCTATGGTGGGGGTATCCAGAACTAGAAGGCACAACCTCAAAATTGAACACTGACCTTTGGTCAGGACATCAAGGGATATGACAAGAAGGCAGATGTATGGGGTTGAGCGATATCCGGGATCAGCCATGATGGAATGGTCAAGCAGACCAATGGTTTAACTGGTTCTCTTTAAACAGGAGTTAGCAAAATAGATTAGTGGTCTGAGAACCTGAGGTAAGAGTGGGGGGCAGCTTTGTAGGCTCTACAAACATTGATGTAAACCAGGTTTAATATATTTTCTTCTCTGATTGCAAAGCTGACAGAGTGGATGATCTTCGACTGTGGATCAATGCTTGGAGCTTTGATGTTGTGGCCATTACAGAGACTTGGATGTATCAGGGGCAGGAATAGCTACTTAGAGTGCCAGGCTTTGGATTCTTCAGAAAGGACAGGGAGGGAGGCAAAAGAGGTGGGGGTGTGACACTGCTGATTGGAAATAGTGTCATAGCTACAAAAAAAGGAGGAAGTCATGGAGAGATTGTTTACTGAATCTCTGTGGGTAGAAGTTAGAAACAGGAAGGGGTCAATAACTCGACTGGGTGTTTTTTATAGATCACGCAATAGTAACAGGGACATTGAGAAGCAGATAAGGAGACAGATTCGGGAACAGTGCAATAATAATGGGATTGTCATTATGGGAAATTTAAATTTCCCCAATATTGATTGACGTCTCCCTAGAGTGAGGGGTTTAGATGAGGTGGAGTTTGTTAGATGTGTTCATGGAGGTTTCCTGACACAATACATAGACAAACCTACAAGAGGAAAGGCTGTACTTGACCTGGTATTGGGAAATGAACCTGGTCAGATGTCAGGACTCTCAGTGGGAGAGCATTTTGGAGATAGTGATCACAATTCCATCTCCTTTCCCATAGCATTGGTGAAGGATAGGAACAAGTAAGTTAGGGAAAGCATTTAATTGGAGTAAGGGGAAATATGAAACAATCAGGCAGGAACTTTGAAGCATAAATTGGGAACAGATGTTTTCAGGGAAATGTGTGGAAGAACTGTGGCAAATATTCAGGGATATTTGTGTGGCATTCTACATAGGTATGTTCCAATGAGACAGGGAAAGGTTGGTAGGGTACAGGAAACATGTTGTACAAAGGCTTTTGAAAATCTAGTCAAGAGCTTACAAAAAAGTTGAAAAGGCTGGGTTATAATAGAGATCTCGAAAATTATAAGGCTAACAAGAAGGAGCTTAAGAATGAAATTAGGAGAGCCAGAAGGGGCCATGGGAGACAGGGTGAAGGAAAGCCCAAAGAGATTCTACAAGTATGTGAAAAGCAAGAGGATAAGATGTGAGAGAACAAGACCAATCAAGTGTGACAGTGGGAAAGTGTGTATGGAACCGGAAGAGATAGCGGAGGTATTTCATGAACACTTTGCTTCGGTATTCACTATGGAAAAGGACCTTGGTGATTGTTGGGAAGACTTCCAGCAGACTGAAAAGCTTGAGCATACAGACATTAAGAAAGAGGATGTGCTGGAGCTTTTGGAAAGCATTAATTTGGATAAGTTTCTGGGACCGGACGAGATATACCCCAGGCTACTGTAGGAGGCGAGGGAGTGCTGAGCCTCTGACAATGATCTTTACATCTTCAATGGGGACGGGAGAAGTTCCGGAGGATTGGAGGGTTCCAGATGTTGTTCCCTTATTAAAGAAATGGAGTAGAGATAGCCCAGGAAATTATAGACCAGTAAGTCTTACTTCAGTGGTTGGTAAGTTGATGGAGAAGATCTTAAGAGGAAGGATTTATGAACATTTGGAGAGGTATAATATGATTAAGAATAGTCAGCATGGCTTTGCCAAAGGCAGGTCATGCCTTAGAAGCTTGATTGAATTTTTTGAGGATGTGGCTAAACACATTAATGAGGGTAGAGCAGTAGATGTAGTGTATATGGATTTCAGCAAGGCATTTGATAAGGTACCCATGCACGGCTTACTGAGAAACTAAGGAGACATGGGATCCAAGGGGACATTGCTTTGTGGATCCAGGATTGAGTGGTTGTAGACGGGTCATATTCGTGATTTTTATAAATGACCTAGATAACCACTTCACACTTATCTGGGTTGAACATCTGCCACTGCTCAGCCCAGTTTTTCATCCTATCAATGTCCAATAACCTCTGACAGCCATCCACACTATCCGCAACACCCCCAACTTTTGTGTCATCAGCAAATTTACCAACCCATCTCTCCACTTCCTCAACTAGGTCATTTATAAAAATCACGAAGAGAAGGGATTCCAGAACAGATCCCTGAGGCACACCACTGGTCACCAAGCTAAATGCAGAATATGACCCGTCTACAACCACTCTTTGCCTTCTGTAGGCAAGCCAATCCTGGATCCACAAACATCCACCATTGTTCCTGTGCCTAAAAGAGCCAAGATAACGTGTCTGAACATCTGGCGTCCTGTCACACTCCCCTCAATAATAAGCAAATGCTTTGAGAGGCTGGTCAAGGATTACACCTGCAGCTTGCTGCCACCCAAACTGGACCTCCTACAATTCACCTACCGACATAACCAATTGACAAATAACGCAACAGCCACAGCTCTACACACCGTCCTTGCCCATCTGGAGAAGAAGGATGCTTAAGCGCGAATGCTGTTCTTGGTCTACAGTTCAGCATTCAACACCGTAATTCCCTCCAGGCTCAACAAGAAGCTCAGAGACCTCGGTCTTCACCCTGCCTTGTGTAGCTGGGTCCTGGACTTCCTGTCAGATTGCCAGCAGGTGGTAAGAGTGGGCTCTCCCAACTCTGCCCCTCTGACCTTCAACACAGGTGCCCCTCAGGGCTGTGTACTAAGCCCCCTCCTTTACTCTCTGTATACCCATTACTATGTCGCTACCCACAGCTCCAATATGCAAATTCAATTTGCTGACGACACTATACTGATTGGCCTAATCTCGAGGCAGCCCACAGAGAAGAAGTCATCACCCTGACACAGTGGTGTTCAGAAAACAACCTCGCCCTCAATGTCACAAAAACAAAGGAGCTGCTTGTGTTCTACAGGAGGAATGGAGATGGACTAACCCCTATTGACATTAATGGATCTGGGGTTGGGAGGGTGAACAGCTTTAAATTCCTCGGCATAAGCAACACCGAGGGTCTCACATGGTTTGTACATTCTGGTGGTCTGGTGAAAAAGACACCTCTTTCACCTCAGACGGTTGAAGAAGTTTGGTGTGGGCCCCCAAATCCCAAGAACTTTCTATAGGGGCACAATTGAGAGCATCCTGACTGGCTGCATCACTGCCTGGAATGAGAACTGTACTTCCCTCAATCACAGGACTCTGCAGAGAGTGGTGCGGACGGACCAGCACATCTGTACATGTGAAATTCCCACTATTTAGGACGTTTACAAAGACAGGTGTGTAACAAGGGCCCGAAGGATTGTTGGGGACCCGAGTCACCCCAACCACAAACTCTTCCAGCTGCTACCATCTGGGAAACAGTACCACAGCATAAAAGCCAGGACCGACAGGCTCCAGGACGGCTTCTTCCATCTGGCCATCAGACTGATTAATTCTTGCTGACACAACTTTATTTCTATATTATATTGACTGTTCTGTTGTACATACTATTTATTATAAATTATTATAAATTGCACATAGCACATCTAGATGGAGATGTAAAGATTTTTACTCCTCATGTATATGAAGGATATAAGCAATAAAGCCAATTCAATTCTAACAACGTTCTACAGGACCTGTCTGGCTGCATCATTGTGTGGCACAGAAGGTGCAAGTCATCAGACTGTAGGACCTTACAGAGGATTGTAAAAATCACTGACAGGATCACTGGGGTCTCCCACCCCGCTTCCCCTGCCATTTGTGATGGACGCGTAACATAAAGAAAAGGCCTGAAGCATTTTTGACGATCCCTACCACCCATTCCAGAATCTCTTTGACCCACTACCATCAGGAAGGAAATACGGGAAACAGCTTCTTCCCTCAGACTGTGATGCTAATGAATACCCCTCCACCACCGAGGTCTCATCACTAGGACAGTGAGCTGTTTATTATTTACTGCTTTCTTGTGCTGTCACTACCTGCATCTTGAATTACATTTTATTAGCTCATTTATGGTAATATTTTGGTTTATGTGCTGTATACATACATATACATATATAGTGGCCGCAGCTGCTTCAGAGTATGTTTTGTTTGGTTGTATGTATGATCAGTCAGCTGACAATGAACTCGAACTTTAAATCTCCCCCAACTCTTAATGAAGTATTGTCACTGGCAGGCCTGCTTCCTGATTGCAGTAATGTGTTAGGACCATGATAGATCCTCTGTGATGTCGAGACCCAGGAACTTATTGCTGCTCACCCTTTTCACTAACCATGTAATGAGGGTTGGTGTCTGTTCTCCCCACTTCCCCTTCCCGAAGTCTAAAATCTATTCCTCGGTCTTGTTCATATTGAGTGTGAGGTTGTTGTGACACCACTCAGCCAGCTGATCTGCGTTATGCCTGTACACACCCTTGTTGCCATCTGTGATCTTAACGACACAAATGGTGCCTTTGGAGAGTTCATAGATGGCAGTTGAGCTGTGCTTAGCAACACTGTCATGACTACAGAGGACATAAAACAGTGGGCCAAGCACACATCCCTGTCAGTGAGGAGGAGATGTTATCACTATATTGTATTGACTGGTCTGCCTATGAGAACATCAAGGATCTAGTTATAGAGGGAGATACAGATGTCCAGGTTTAGAAGCTAGGTGATTAATACTGAGGGGATAACGGTATAACACTTCACTGCAATTGATTAACAGCAGCCTGGTGTGTGTGTCGATGCTGTCTGGATGCTCCAAAGCAGAGTGGAGAGCCAGTGAGATTACATCTTCTGTAGACCTGTTACTGCAGTAGGTGAGCTGATGGATGTCTAGGTCCTTGCTCAGGCAGGAGTTAATTGTAGCCATAACCAACCCCTCAAAGCACTTCATTATGATAGATGTGAGTGCTGCTGGTCATTGAGGAAAATTTTCTAAAAAAAAATTAACATGATGTGGCTTTCATTAGGAATGGAAAAACTTGAAATTCTATCTTGCTTCTGTGGTGTTTACATTGGAAATTTCTGTTACCAGACGATCCGTCCTGGGAGCAGAATGTAAGTATCATCACAAAGAAGCCACATCAGCACCTCCACTTTCTTAGAAGTTTGTCTATGTTCAACATGCCACCAAAAAATTCAAAAAACTTGTATAGATGCACAATGGAGAATATTCTAGTAGGTTGTATCATAATCTTGTATGGAAACACCAATGACCAGAAATGGAAAAGTCTAAAGAATTGATGGATACAGCCCAGTCTATCACATGCAAAGCCCTCCCTACCACTGAGTACATTTTCATGGAACCCTAACACAGATGCTGGAATCTGAAGCACACACAATCTTTAGGGAGGAAAGGAATTATCGACTTTTCGGACTGTAGACACGGCATCGGAACTATTCTGAGTCTGTACCACCTAGTCACACAGTAGCATCACAGGATATGATGGGGGGGTATCCTCAATGCGAAGATGGAACTCTGTCTCCACAAGGATCGTGTACCATCCACTTCAGCCGTTCTCTCATGGCCTGATGCATCTTCCACAAGTTGGTAGATGAACTCTATCGAGGAAGTTTATCTTTCACAAATATTTACTCATTACCTGATCCAGACACCTCCAAGACGACCACAGATCTGTCGAAGTTTAGAGGTTTGTGTGCCTCAAGGACCCGCAGAGCTATGTCGGCTGGATTTAGGGCTTTATGCTTTGGCTCTTGGCAGGATCTCTTGTGCCAAACAGCTCAAAGGGTAGAGGACAGACTAAGAGAGGTCCACCTGGACTCCAGGTTCAGGGATTCAGCTCAGGGCTAACAACCCTGACTGATAAAACAAATTTCTTACAGAAACAGCAATGAAAAGTCTTCCTACATCTGAGTGCCATGATACTCCTGAGTCTCCACCTGCAACTTGCATGACAGACGGTAGTGAAAGCAGAGAGGAAGCTATTGCCGTGATGGAGTCCCTGAACACCTCCAGAGACAGGCGTCCCTCATTGCTGCCCTAAACGCTGGCGGCACAGGGAGTAGCAAGCAAGTAAGGGATGCAAAACAGGTCTGGCAGCTACGTCTATAGAGTTTAGTCAGTCCATTTAGTGTGGCCCGCTGTGATCATATACATTTTAACAAGATTATCTTCATTCTTTTAAACCCAAGGAATACAGGTTTAATTTTGTTAACTGGTTGTGATGTAAGACCCACCATTCCAGGAATTAATTCTATGAAAATTATCTAGATTTCCTCCAGGGCTCGCTAATCTTTCTTAAATGAGGAACCAAAACTTGAGTGGTACTCTGAGCGTAACCACACCAACCCATGTAACTGATCTATTTTTAACCTCATTGCAATAAAGGCCACTGCGGTCTCTGTTTTGTCTAATAATGTTTGTGTTTCATGTACAAGAGTATTTACTGTGTTCTACTCATTTATAGTGTCTCTCCATTTAGATAGCTATTTTCAATGGGAAAAATTCCAATGCGCCCCAGTTTAACAAGCTCCACTCGTCCAATTTTCACCCACTCACCCTATCTATTTAGAACCTGCTGCAGAGATGGTCATGGAAAAGTACCTCGCAGAAATAGGCCTTTCGGCCCATCTAGTCCATGCTGAACCAGTTAAGCTGTCTACTCCCATCAACCTGCACCGGGATCATAGTCCTCCATACATGTAACATCTATGTACCTATCCAAACTTCTCTTGAATGTTGAAATCGAGCTCACTTGCATCACTTGAGCAGGCAGATAGTTCCACATGCTCACAGTCCTTTGAGTGAAGAAGTTTCCCCTCATGTTCCCCTTAAACCTTTTGCCTTTAACCCATGACCTGGGCGTGCAGACATTTTTTGTTACTAGCGCACAGAGGAATTGAAACTGCCCACAAAAGGTTGTTACCTTCTACCTCATTGGCATGTTAAGTATATTTCCCCACCGTACACAGTCATATTTCCATTTCTGGTTTCCGATGCAGACAGTGTTGACAATGTGGAGTTTGCGATGAATTGTCTGCAGAATTTAGACTATCTTATTTATACTGTTTTTATTGAAGAAATTATTGATTCACTATATTATGTACCCTGTAACCGGGTTAACAGACCAGCAGAAATGGAATGATATGTTGGAGTCTGGTGGTACTGTAACTAAAGGTGTTTATTAGTAAACTAAGCAATACAGTATCAAAAATGCAAATATACATATAAAACAGGTTAGCAATGATATATATATATATATATATATAGGTGTAGAAATAAGAATCAAAAACCAAGCTCTATCAAAGTCTAGGGGTAAATGAATAGTCTTAAGATAATGCAGAGTTCAGTTCAGTTCAGTTTAAGTTGAGGTAGTTGCTGTTGTGGCATTGGAGAGAGAGAGAGAGAGAGAGAGAGCGAGATGTGAGCAGCTGCAGCAGGCAAACCCTCCGTTGTCTTCTTGTTCCGTTGTACTGATGTGGTTATTTGGATATGACCCCTCCATTCTCAGCTAGACCATTCTTCCATGGTGGGCTCATCACTCTGGCGTGAGTGGACACACACACAAGCCCCCACCGGTCCTACCGTCACACTGTGAGCTTTGTGACCAATCTCCCATTTCAGTCCTCCAAGCCCCCACCTTCCTGAGGGTGCACAACGCTCTTGCAGTGTCTAGTGGCGTGTCTGTGGGTGTCTCCACAGACCTGTCATTTATCCCCATTGACGGGGTATCAGCCATCCATCAATTCCATGTCCATCAAACTGACCACTTCCTGCTGTCTCCTGAGGAATGTTAATGAGCAAAGAAGTGCCCTTGCAGCAAAAGGTAAATAATCAGTGAAGAAGCCATAATACTAAATCATCTCTCTCTCTCTCTCTCACTCTCTCTCTCTCTCTCTCTCTCTCTCTCTCTCTCTCTCTCTCTCTCCCTCTCTCTGCATCAGATGCCTCTCCCTCTGGTCTCCATCTCTCTCTCTCATTAGCAGCATAGTTCACGGGGTGGGTCAACTCAGGACCCCATCTCCATCTGGTTTTCTCATCACACATAATACCCCCACCCTTCAATGAATTTTTACCGGGCGTAAAAATTAAAACATGTATGCACTTTACAGAGTCTAATATAATGCAGAAGTGGTCATTAACTAACAGAGTAACACAGATATACTAACACCTAGATAAACAATCAGCAATTACATTGTCAGTCCCCTTTACATGTTGTATTTTAATATCAAATTCTTGTAACAACAGACTCCAACTTAATAACCGTCTATTTTTATTCTTCATGTTAGTCAAAAATACCAATGGGTTGTGATCGATATAAACTATCAAGGGCTTCTGGGCCGGACAAATGTAAACCTCAAAATGCTGTAATGCCAGAATAGGTGACAATAATTCTTTTTCTACAGTGGAATAATTTCTCTGGTGCACATTGAACTTCCTAGAGAAATAAGCTACTGGATGTTCAATTTCATCCTCAGCTCTCTGCAGTAGCACTGCCCCTGCAGCTTCGTCGCTAGCGTCTGTTGCTAGGGAGAAGGGCTTTGAAAAGTCAGGTGCTTTTAACACAGGGTGGTAACACAGTATGGTTTTCAACCTCTCAAAGGCTTCTTGGCAAGCATTGCTCCACACAAACTTTTCATTCTTTTGCAAGAGCTTTATAAGAGGAATGGCAATATCTGCAAAGTTCTTACAAAACTTCCAATAGTACCCCACCATTCCCAGAAACCTTCTCAGTGCCCTCTTATCAGTCAGGACGGGGACTTCAGGAATAACCTGTACTTTCGCCTGCACAGGGGCCAGCCCCCCTGTCCTACCACATACCCCAGGTAGGTGACCGTGGCGTGGCCAAACTCACTTTTGGCGAGGTTCACTGTGAGATTGGCTGCAGACATTCATTTAAACAGTTCCTCCACAGCCTCAATGTGCTCATCCCATGTATCACTCCAAACCACTAAATCGTCAGTGTAAGCCCTTGTGTTGTCTAACCCTTTAATCACTGAATCAATCATTCTCTGAAATGTCCCTGGAGCATTTTTCATTCCAAAAGGCAAGACATTGTACTCATATAACCCGGATAGAGTGACAAATGCTGAAATTTCTTGAGCCCTGTCAGTCAAAGCAACACACCAGTATCCTTTTAGCAAGTCAGTCTTGGTGATGTACCTAGCCTTACCCACTTTATCAATGCAATCATCCACCCTTGGGATAGGGTAAGCATCAGTCTTTGCGATGGCATTCTCCTTCCTCTAATCTGTACAAAACCTTACACTACCATCAGGCTTTGGGACAACCACGCAGGGAGATGCCCACGCTGAGGAAGATTCCCGAATGATACCAGCAGCTAGCATATGTTCAATTTCTTTTTCCACTAGCTTGCTCTTTTCCACATTCATCCGATAGGGGGCTGCTTAATGCGCGGAGCTGAAATAACAATCACTTCATGTGTTGTTCCCTCGCATCTCCTGGGAACATCTGGGCATAAATCTGCATGCCGGCTAATTAGCTTTTTCAGCTGCTCCCTCTGTCCAGGCTTCAGATGCTTAACCTTATCATCAAAGTTGGCCAAAATAACAGAGTTCTCTAATCTGGTGGGCACTATGCTTATCTTTTCAAGATGTTTGGGACCCTCATTATCAATCCTTGCAGCCTCATTTGTTTTTGTGAAAGCACCATCTGGAGCGGCTTTTGCCTCATGATAACCTTTCAGCATATTAACGTGTACCAACTGGCTCAGTTTCCTCCTATCAGGGGTTTTGATAACATAGTTCAGAGGGTCTATTTTCTTAATTACCTTGTACGGCCCTTGGAATCTCGCCTGCAGGGGGTTGTTCACCAATGGGAACAGAACCAAGACCTTATCGCCCACTTGAGAAACCTGTTCACGGGCTCGTCTATCATACCATTGTTTCATTTTGACTTGGGAGTCTTGGAGATTTTTCTTTGCAAGGTCGCAAATCTTGTTGAGCCTTTCAAGAAATTTCAAAACATAGTCAATCACATTGACATGCACTGCCGAGCTCGACCACTGCTCTTTAAGTAAGGTCAGAGGTCCTCTGGGCCGATGACCGAAAACCAGCTCGAATGGGTTGAATCCCAGTGATTCCTGGACCGTGTCCCTCACTGCAAATAACGGAAGTGGTAATGCATCAATCCAGTCTCGAGTATTTTCCTGACAATAAGTTTTAATCATAGTCTTTAAGGTCGTGTGGAATCTTTCCAACACCCTTTGAGACTCTGGGTGGTATGCGGAGGCTAAAATTTGTTTAGCTCCCATCTCAGACATCATCTGTTGGAAAGTGCGGGACGTGAAGGTACTCCCCCGATCTGACTGAATCTCCCTAGGGAGCACTACCGTGGTGAAAAATTTTACGAGTGCCTTTACCACCGTGGGAGCTTTGATGTTCCCCAGGGGCTCAGCCTCCAGAAATCTAGTGGCAGCACACATAATGGTCATCACGTACTGCTGCCCACTCGCAGTTCTAGGCAGGGGACCCAGAAAATCCACAATGACTCGGGAAAAGGGCTCCCCCAAAGTGGGTATCGGATGAAGGGGTGCCTTAGGGATAACCTGATTTGGTTTTCCTACCACCTGACATGTGTGACACCTTCTACAATAGTCAATAATATCCTTCCTCATATTTGGCCAGTAAAAGTCTCTCATAACTCTATCTACTGTTTTCCTCACTCCAAAGTGTCCACCTAGGGGTACCTTATGGGCCAGGTTCAAAATTTCATCCTGATAAACGTTTGGAACCACCACCTGGTGTACCATCACCCAGTCCTCATCTTCCAGCATGGAGGTCAGCTTCCACTTTCTCATTAATACTTCCTCCTTCATATAGTAACCCACTGGTTCCTTCTTAATTCCCTCCTCCGAGAGAGATGTCTCTTTCAATGCCACAAGTTCCTCATCATGTCTCTGCTCCTTTATAAGTTCCTTCCTCGCTAATGGCAAATCCACCTCCTCTCCCTTACTTTCCTCAGCTCCACTATCCTTTTTCTTCTCATCCTTTAACCCCTCCCAATACAAGGTTGGTAAAAACGTCTCAGCTAAATCAATGCTGGACTCAGTTAAATTTGTGCCTGTCTCAGCCACTTTTCTTGACATGCGGTGAGTTACTGCACAGGCGGGATAAACCTTAGAATTTATGGGCGGGTCTTCAGCACTTACAGGCTTGCTCGTCAGCGTCACTGCTGAGTACACATCCCCACCCGCAAGATCATTACTGATTAAGACATCCACGCCATCCATGGGTAGTTCAGACCGCACCCCTATTGTGACTGGTCCGGATACCAAGTCACAGTTCAGATATATCTTGTGCAAAGGTACTGCTTCAGTCCCTTATCCGATACCTTTTATCACATTTACCTCCCCGGTCTTGGTCTTAGCACCGAAGGCTAACACTTTCCTTAGGATCAATGACTGACCAGCCCCCAGTATCTCTCAAGATCCACACTGAAACTGGGGTTTCTCCCTCCTTCACGGATACCAATCCGTCTGAAATAAATTTCTCGTGCCCCTCTTGGGCTCTATCTAACCTCTCCCTCCTCATCGGTCTGTTGACTGGCTCAATGCAGCCAGTCGGGGTTGCCATCTTTCCTTTTCCTGATTCTTTTTTTGGAGCCATGCACTTAGATGCTATGTGACCAATCTTCCCACAATTATAACACGTAAAACTGGGAAACTTCATTCCAGCCTGCTTTTCCTCCTCCTTACCCTTTCCACTAGTTTCCGGCTTATTCTCTGACTTAGCCGGTGGGCTCTCTTTACCATCCTTACTCCCTCTCTGGTATCTCTTATTTGGGGAAAATTTTATCTTGTGTGTTAAGGTACACTCATCTGCTAACTTGGCATTCGCAGACAGCGTCTCTGCCTCCTTCTCATCCAAGTACGTCCTCATACCCTCAGGGATGCAACTTTTAAACCGCTCAATCAGAATCAGCTGTTGCAGTTTATCAACATCTCCATTGACCCCTTTTGAGGCACACCAACGATCCCAATACATTTGCATCTCATGGGCAATCTCTAAATACGTTCGGTCCCATGGCCTCCTCAAATTCCGGAACTTCTGCCGGTATGCCTCTGAAACCAACTCGTAACTCCTTAGTATAGCCCCTTTAACTTCATCATAATCTTTAGCCTCATGCATAGACAATGTCGAATAGGCTTGCTGAGCCTTCCCCTTAAGTACACTCTGTAACAGAACAACCCACTTCCCCTTAGGCCAGTCCTGATGCATAGCAACTTTCTCAAAATGGAGGAAGTACCTACTGACATCCATTTCCTCAAATGGGGGTACCAACTTAACCTCCTGACCAATCTTGAACCCCTTGTTTGGGTCTACTATCTGACCCCCTGCCTGCGATGCCTTTAATTTTTCCAGCTCAAACTGCCTCTCTTCTCTTTCCTTCTCTGCCTCCAGCAGCATTACTCGGAGCTCATGCTCCCTTTTCCTCTCCTCCTCCATCAACCTTAATTTTTACATCTGAAGCTGGAGCTCACCCCCACTAGGTTTACTTTCAGGAAACAGCTCCAATACCTCTACCTGGAACACCTCCTGGGATACATAACACGCGGCTATTGCTCTCTGTATCTCATACTTCCTCTTTGCCGGTTTCACTGTCGAGAGATTTAACTGTTTCGCAATATCCAATAATTCCAACTTCCTGGCATCCTCTAATGCCTCCAAAGTTGGTTCCCTTATAAACCCGTCAATCTCCATCTCTGCTGGTTTCCTTTCTTCTGCACAATCAGATCAGATAAGTGAATTCTACCCCGATTCACCGGCCCCCAATATGTCATCAGATCCCAGACGAGCCCCCAATTTTTATGTATCCCGTAACTGGGTTAACAGACTAACAGAAATGGAATGATACTTTGGAGTCTGGTGGTGTTGTAACTAAAGGTGTAACTAAGCAAATCAGTATAAAAATGCAAATATACATATAAAACAGGTTAGCAATGATGTATATATATTTATACAGAAGTGTAGAAATAAGAATCAAAAACCAAGCTCTATCAAAGTCTAGGGGTAAATGCACAGTCTTAAGATAATGCGGAGTTCAGTTCAGTTCAGTTTATGTTGAGGTAGTTGCTGTTGTAGCATTGGAGAGAGCGAGAGAGAGAGAGAGAGAGAGAGAGAGAGAGTGAGCGAGATGTGAGCAGCTTCAGGAGACAAACATTCCATTGTCTTCTTGTCCCATCGTATTGATGTGGTCATTCGATTATGATCCCTCCATTCTCGGCTAGACCGTTCTTCCATTGTGGGCTCGTCAGTCTGGTATGAGTGGACACACCCTCAAGCCCCCACCGGTCCTGCCGTCTCACTGTGAGCTTTGTGGCTGATTCTCTGATTCAGCGCTTCAAGCCTCCACCTTCTGTGGGTGCACAACACTCTTGCAGTGTCTAGAGATATGTTTGTGGGTGTCTCTGCAGACCCGTCTTTTATCCCCATTGACGGGGTATCAGCCATCCATCAACTCTATGTCCATCAAACTGACCACTCTCTGCTGTCTTCTCAGGAATGTTAATGAGCAAAGAAGTGTCCTTGTAGCAAAAGGTAAATAAACAGCGAAGAAGCCATAACACTAAATCATCTCTCTCTCTCTCTCTCTCTCTCTCTCTCTTATCTGCATCAGATGCCTCTCCTTCTGCTCTCCATCTCTCTCTCTCTCTCTCTCTCTCATTAGCAGCATAGTTCACTGGGTGGGTCAACTCAGGACCCCATCTCCATCTTGTTTTCTTATCACATAACAACTAAGTCAAATTTCAAAGAAGCAAAGGGCGGGTAGGGGAAAAGAACTGCTAGGTACTTTAAAGTGGAATGGCTTAATGACCATTGCAAACAACTTTAAAAACATGAAAAGACTGATATTATTACATGCTGTCACATGGTACATGTGAAATAAGATTCATTGTTGTGTATGATTTTATTTCTTGTAAACAATGAACAACAAACTGAACTTGGTAGTTTATTATCCTTAGAATATCTTCAAGTTTACTTCCACTTATAAATTCAATGCGCACATGTTATCGTCACTGGACAAAAAATTACACATCACAAGGGTTTTACACACCCTGGTCATTACAAATTTATGGGAACATTGCTTTCATGAAGGTGGACTGGATAGAACACTGTCTTCAGTGCATTGCTTCAGGAAGGTTAACAGTAATTGTCAAGGGTGCCTGTCACACGGGCCATTCCCTTTCATTGATTCTTTCACTGTTTCTATTATGTTTCTTGGATGTATTGAACATGCCTGCAAGATTTTGGGCTGAGACCTTTCATCAAGTCCTGATGAGGGACTCAGCCTGAAATGTCAACTGTCTATTTTCCCTCCTGAGTTCCCCCAGTGTTTTTGTGTCTTGATTCCTTCCCAGTAATGCTGCCATATTCTTGACCGTAATTCTATCTCTTACGTTAGCGTCATTTAGACATTACTTTTCACACTTCCTCAATTTACAAAACAGTACTTTGCAACATTCCACCAATTTTCTGTTCATTAATATGCATACAGTGGCCACTTTATTAGGTACCCCTTGTGCCTAATAAAGGAGCCATTGTGTGTATGTTTATGGTCTCAGACCAGAAGAATATAAGTCATAGGAACAGAATCAGCCCATTGGATTTGTTCCACCATCCCATCATGACTGATCCCAGATCCAACGCAACCCCAGACACCTGCCTTCTTGTCACGTCCTTTGATGCCCTGATTGATCAGGAAATGATCGACTTCCACCTAAAATATACCCATGGACCTGGCCTCCAATGCAGTCTGTGGCAGAGCATTCCACAGATTCACTACTCTCTGGCTGAAAAAAAACATTCCTCTTTACCTCTGTTCTAAAAGGTCGCTCCAATTTTGAGGCTATGTTTTCAAGTTCTGGATCTCCCCCCCTTCCTAAGTTAGAGGAAACTTCCTCCCTATCTAATCCTTTCAACATTCAGTAGATTTCAATGAGATTCTCCTGTATTCTTCTAAATTCCAGTGAACACAGGCCAAAAGTTGCCAAATGCTGCTCAAATGTTAACCCCTTCATCCCTGGAATCCACTTGGTGAACCTCTGCTGGACTCTCTCCAATGACAACACATCTTTTCTGAGATATGGGGCCCAAAACTGTTGATAATACTCCAAGTGTGGCCTGACTAGTGACTCATAAAGCCTCAACATTATCTTCTTGCTTTTCCCTTGAAATAAATGCCAACATTGCATCTGCCTTCTTCACCACAAACTTAACCTGTAAATTAACCTTCAGGGAGTCTTGCACAAGAACACTCAACTCCTGTTGCACCTCTGATGTTTGAACTTTCTCCCTATTTAGATAATAGTCTGCACTATTGTTCCATTAGTCTGCACTATTGTTCCATTAAATGCATTATCATACATTTCCCAACACTGCATTCCATCTGCCACTTCTTCACCCATTCTTCTAATTTGTCTAAGTCCTGCTGCAATCACATTGCTGACTGATACTAACTCCTCAACCTTTCTACGTATCATCCACAAACTTTGCCACAAAGCCATCATTTCCATTAATGACAAACAACGTGAACAGTAGCGTCCCAATACTGACCCCTGAGGAAAACCACTACTCACCGGCAGCTTACCAGAAAAAGCCCCTTTCATCCCCACTCGCTGCCTCTTGCCTGTCAGCCATCCATGTCAGTATCTTTCCAGTAATGCCCTAATATTTTATCTTGTTAAGCAGCCTCATGTGTGGCACCTTATCAAATGCCTTCTGAAAATCCAAGTAAAAGACACCCACTGCCTCTCCTTTATCCACTCTGCTTGTTACTTCCTTGAAAAAATCTAGTAGATTTGTCAGGCAAGATTTCCCTTGACAGAACCCTTGCTGACTTTGATTTATTTTATCGTTAGTCTCCAAGTATTTCAAAACCACATCCTTAATAATAGACTCCAACACTTTCCCAACCACTGAGGTTAGGCTAACTGGCCTATAATTTCCTTTCTTTTGCCTTCCTTCCTTTTTAAAGAGTGGAGTGACATTTGCAATCTTTGTATATCCTTTGATGTTCAGCTCTCAACTATGGCCTTCTTTCAGCTATGACTCAGTGATGGTCACAACCTCATACCGACCAATCTCTAATGGTGCTATGAGTTTGTCCACCTTATGCTGAATGCTACGCACATTTAAATTCAGCACCTTTAGTCCTGAATCCTTTGCCCTTTTAAATATTCTTTCTGTGGTACAATTTAACTCTTTTATTCTGTCTGCATTTGTACCCATTCATTGGCTTGTCCTTCCTTACATTCATAGAAACATAGAAATCCTACAGCACAATACAGGCCTTTCGGCCCACAAAGTTGTGCTGAACATGTCCCTAGGCTTACCCATAGCCCTTTATTTTTCTAAGCTCCATGTACCTATCCAAAAGTCTCTTAAAAGACCCTATCGTACCTGCCTCCACCACTGTTGCTGACTGGCCATTACACGCACTCACCACTCTCTGCATAAAAACCTTACCCCTGGCAACTCCTCTGTACCTACGCCCCAACACCTTAAACCTGTGTCCTCTTCTGGCAACCCATTCAGCCCTGGGATAAAGCTTCTGATTGTCCACACTATCAATGTCTCTCATCATCTTATACACCTCTATCAGGTCACCTCTCATCCTCCTTCACTCTAAGGAGAAAAGGCCGAGTTCACTCAACCTGTTTTCATAGGGTATGCTCCCCAATCCAGGCAACATCCTTGTAAATCTCCTCTGCACCCTTTCTATGGCTTCCACATTCTTCCTGTAGTGAGGCAACCAGAACTAAGCACAGCACTCCAAGTGGGGTCTGACCAGGGTCCTCTTGGCTCCTGAATTCAATTCTATGATTGATGAAGGTCAAATCACTGTATGCCTTCTTAACGACAGAGTCAACCTGCCAAGCTGCTTTGAGCGTCCTATGGACTTGGACCCCAAGATCCCTCTGATCCTCCACACTGCCAAGAGTCTTAGCATTAATACTATATTCTGCCATCATATTTGACCTACCAAAATGAACCACTTCACACTTATCTGGGTTGAACTCCGTCTGCCACTTCTCAACCCAGTTTTGCATCCTATCAATGTCTTGCTGTAACCTCTGACAGCCCTCCATATTATCTACAACACCTCCAACCTTTGTGTCATCAGCAAACTTACTAACCCATCCCTTCACTTCCTCATCCAGGTCATTTATAAAAATCACGAAGAGAAGGGGTCCCAGAACAGATCCCCGAGGCACACCACTGGTCACCGAACTCCATATAGAATATGACCTGTGTACAACCACTCTTTGCCTTCTGTGGGCAAGCCAGTTTAGGAACCACAAAACAATGTCCCATTGGATCCCATGCATCTTTACTTTCTCAATAAGCCTTGCATGGGGTACCTTACCAAATGTCTTGCTGGAATCCATATACACTACATCTATTGCTCTATCTTCATCAATGTGTTTAGTCTCGTCCTCAAAAAATTCAATCAGGCTCGTAAGACATGACCTGCACTTGACAAAGCCATGCTGACTATTCCTAACTGTATTATGCCTCTCCAAATGTTCATAAATCCTGCCTCTCAGGATATTCTTTATTAACTTACCAACCACTGAGGTAAGACTCACTGGTCTATAACTTCCTGGGCTATCTCTACTCCCTCTCTTGAATAAAGGAACAACATCCACAAACCTCCAATCCCCTGGAATCTCTCCTGTCCCCATTGATGATGCAAAGATCATCGCCAGAGGCTCAGCAATCTCCTCCCTCGCCTCCCACTGTAGCCTGGGGTACATCTCTTTCAGTCCCAGTGACTTATCAAACTTGATGCTTTCCAAAAGCTCCAGCACATTCTCTTTCTTAATATCTTCATGCTCGAGCTTTTCAGTCTGCTGCAAGTCATCACTATAATCACTGAGATCCTTTTCCATAATGAATATTGAAGTAAAGTATTCATTGAGTACCTCTGCTATTTCCTCTGGTTCCATACACACTTTCCTACTGTCACCCTTGATAGGTCCTATACTTTCATGTCTTATCCACCTACTCTTCACATACCCTACCATAACTTTGCTGTCTCATTGGAAAGTACCTGTGTAGAACTCCACTCAAATATCCCCTGAACATTTGTCACATTTCTTCCATACATTTCCCTGAGAACATCTCTTTCCAATTTAAGCTTCCAATTTCCTGCCTGATAGCCTCATAATTTCCCTTACTCCAATTACACACTTTTCTAACTTGTCTGTTTCTATCTCTCTCCAATGCTATTATAAAGGAGGTAGAATGATGATCACTATCTCCAAAATGCTCTCCCACTGAGAGATCTGACACATGATCAGGTTCATTTCCCAATACCAAATCAAGTACAGCCTCTCCTCTTGTAGGCTTATCTACATACTGTGTCAAGAAGCCTTCCTGAACACACCTAACAAACTCTAGCCCATCTAAACCCCTTGCTCTAGGGAGATGCCAATTAATATTGTTGGAAATTAATATCTCCCATTATGGCAATTCTGTTATTATTACACCATTCCAGGATTTGTTTCCCTATTTGCTCCTTGAAATCCCTGTTACTATTAGGTGGCCTATAAAAAACACCGAGAAACGTTTGTAGTCAAGTTATTGACCCATTCCTGTTCCTAACCTCTGCACACAGAGACTCCATAGACAATCCCTCCATGGTGTCCACCTTTTCTGCAGCCGTGACACTATCTCTGATCAACAGTGCCAAGCCCGCACCTCTTTTGCTTCCCTCCCTGTCCTTTCTGAACCATCTAAAACCCGGCCCTTGAGGTAACCATTCCTGTCCCTGAGCCATCCAAGTCTCTGAAATGGCCACCACATCATATCTCCAAGTACTAATCCATGCTGTAAGCCCATCCACTTTTTTCACAACACTCCTAGTGTTAAAATAGACACACCTTAAACCTTCGGACTGAACGTGTCCCTTCTCTGTCACCTGCCTATCCTCCCTCTCGCACTGTCTACAAGCTTTCTCTATTTGTGAGCCAACCTCCTATTCCTCAGTCTCTTCAGTTCGGTTCCCACCCCCCAACAATTCTAGTTTAAACTCTTCTCAATAGACTTAGCAAACCTCCCCGCCAGGATATTAGTCCCCTGGGATTCAAGTGCAACCTGTCCTTTTTGTACAGGTCACATCTGCCCCAAAAGATTTCCCAATGATCTCGAAATCTGAATCCCTGCTCCCTGCTCCAATGTCCTCAGCCATACATTTATCCTCCACCTCATTTTATTCCTATTCTCACTATTACGTGGCACAGGTAGTAATCCTGAGATTCCTCCCTTTGCGGCCCTGCTTCTTAACTTCCTTCCTAACTCACTGTAGTCTTTTGTCAGGACCTCTTCCCTTTTCCTATCTATGTCACTGGCACCAATACATACCATGACCTCTGGCTGTTCTCCCTTCCACTGAAGGATACCTTGGACATGATCTGACATTCATGTTACATCCATCATACATTTGTAAACCTGCTGGCTTATCCTCAGTTCTTTTATACTGGTTCCCATCATTCTGCCATATTAGTTCAAATCACTCCCCACAGCTACAGTAAACTTGCCCACGAGAATATTTTGTGGGCCAAAGGGCCTGTATTGTTCTGTAGGTTTTCTATGTAATATTGATCCCCTACGGAGGCAAGTGCAACTCGTCCCTTCTGTACAGATGCCATCTGCCCCTGAAGTGTCTGAATTATCCAGAAATCTGAATCCCTGCTCCCTGCTCCAATTCTTTAGCCATGCATCTATCTGCTGCTGTTGCCCATTTACTTCAGGGTTCGACAAGTGCATTCAGAGATGCCCCTTCTGCACACTGCTGTGGACTCTGGAGTCCATTGTGCTGATATGAATTGCTTATCATATTGTGAGTGTAGGATGGCTCTGGGCCTGTACACACTGAAATTTAGAGGAATGATTGTGAGTGGGGACAGGAGATATCTTTGAAATCCATTGAATGGTGAAAGGTCGAGGTAGAGTTGATGCGGACGGGATGTTTCCTTTTGTGGAGGAGTCTAGGATAAGAGGATACAATCTCAGAATAGAGCGATGTTCGTTTAGAATGGAGATCAGGAGTATAATTTCTTTCACAGAGGGTGGTGAATCTGTGGAATTCATTACCACAGGCAGCTGTGGATGGCAGGTCATTTGGTGTATTTAAGGCAGAGGTTGATTTGTACTTAAGTTAGGGCGTGAAAGGTTATGGGGAGAAGGCAGGAAAATAGGGTGGAGAGTGAAATGCAACAACCATAATGAAATAGCGAAGCTGATACAAAGGCCCAAATAGACTAATTCTGCCCTATGTCTTTATGGTCTAAAATCCCAGGGGATCAGCAGTTTCTGAGATACTCAAATTATCCTGTCTGGCACCACCAAGAATTCCGCTAAGATCAAAGTCACTTAGATCACACTTTTTCCCCAGTCCGATGTCTGGTATGAACAACAACTGAATTTCTTGACCATGTCTGCATGCTTTTCTGCACTGAATTACTGCCATGTAATTCAATAATTAGATATTTGTATTAGTAAATAAGTGTACAGGTGCACCTAATAAAGTGGCCACTGGGTGTACTTACTGTTGTACTCATTATTACCATGTATTCTGGTTAGTCTGCAAGGTATTTCATTGCACCCTGGTGCCAATGACAATAAATCATTTTGACCCTGGTGTCAATGACAATAAAGCAATCTAACCCTGGTGTCAATGACTGTCTGTGGTGGGAAAGCTGTTGGAAAAGATTCTTAGAGATAGGATCTATGAGCATTTAGAGAATCATGTCTGATCAGGGACAGTCAGCATGGTTTTGTGAAGGGCAGATCGTGCCTAACAAGCCTGATAGAGCTCTTTGAGGAAGTGACCACGCATATAGATGAGGGTAGTGCAGTGGATGTGATCTACATGAATTTTAGTAAGGCATTTGACAAAGTTCCACACGGTAGGCTTATTCAGAAAATCAGAAGGCATGGGATCCATGGAAGTTTGGCCAGGTGGATTCAGAATTGGCTTGTCTCCAGAAGGCAGAGGGTCGTAGTGGAGGGAGTACATTCATATTGAAGAGTTGTGACTAGTGGTGTCCAACAAGGATTTGTTCTGGGACCTCTACTTTTTGTAATTTTTATTAACGACCTGGATGTGGGGTTGGAAGGGTGGGTTGGCAAGTTTGCAGACAACACAAAGGTTGGTGGTGTTGTAGATAGTGTAGAGGATTATCAAAGATTGCAGAGACACATTGATAGAATGCAGAAGTGGGCTGAGAAGTGGCAGATGGAGTTCAACCCGGAGAAGTGTGAGGTGGTACACTTTGGAAGGACAAACTCCAAGGCAGAGTATAAAGTAAATGGCAGGATACTTGGTAGTGTGGAGGAGCAGAGGGATCTGGGGGTATAGGTCCACAGATCCCTGAACGTTGCCTCACAGGTAGATAGAGTAGTTAAGAAAGCTTATAGGGTGTTAGCTTTCATTAGTCAAGGGATAGAGTATAAGAGACGCGATGTAATGATGCAGCTCTATAAAACTCTAGCTAGGCCACATTTGTAGTACTGTGTCCAGTTTTGGTCATCTCACTATAGGAAGGATGTGGAAGCACTGGAAAGGGTACAGAGGAGATTTACCAGGATGCTGCCTGGGTTAGAGAGTATGGATTATGATCAGAGATTAAGGGAGCTAAGGCTTTACTCTTTGGAGAGAAGGAGGATGAGAGGAGACATGATAGAGGTGTACAAGATATTAAGAGGAATGGACAGAGTGGACAGCCAGCATCTCTTCTCCAGGGCACCACTGCTCAGTACAAGAGGACATGGCTTTAAGGTAAGGGGAGGGAAGTTCAAGGGGGATATTAGAGGAAGATTTTTCACTCAGAGAGTGGTTGGTGCTTGGAATGCACTGCCTGAGTCAGTGGTAGTGGCAGATACACTAGTGAAGTTTAAGAGACTACTAGATAGGTATATGGAAGAATTTAAGGTAGGGGGTTATATGGGAGGCAGGGTTTGAGGGTCAGCACAACATTGTGGGCCAAAGGGCCTGTAATGTGCTGTACTGTTCTATGACAATAAAACAATCTGAATCTGATTTATCCCTCTCTTCTGTGTACCCGAATTCTTCAATCCATGTCAACATACTTCCACCAATACTTTAAAGTTTCTCTACACCAGACTTTTATGTAGCATAAAATAGTAATGCATAATCAGTTTATTCACACAAAGGAGACAACATTTTCAATGGAAATATTTTATTAGTGCATAGCAAAAGGAAATGCTACAAAATTAGTCCATTTTACATATTGTTCATTTCACATACATGGTTGAGCGAGCTGGGGTTTTTCAATGCGAGGTGACTTGATGAAGCTGTGTAAGATAAGAGCCACTTATAGAGTAGAGAGCTAGCACTTTTTTTGTCCCCCATGGCAGAAAAGCTAATCCAAGATGGCATACTTTATAGTGATTGGTGAAACATATCGTGATTATGTCAGAGGTACTTTTTTTTTTACATAGAGTGTGGTGTGTGTGTGTGTGTGTGTGTGTGTGTGTGTGTGTGTGATGGTGATAGAGACAGATACATTAGGGCAGGGGTTCCCAGCCTGGGGTCCACGTATCCCACAGTTAATGGTAGAGGTCCATGGTATAAAAAAAGTTGGAAACATTTAAGAGACTCTTAGATATGTATATGAATAAACGACATATGGAGGGCTTTGCGGGAGAGGAGTGTTAGATTGATTTTGGAGTAGGTTAAAAGGTCGACTCAGATTTCTAGCTGAATGGCCTGTACTGTGCTGTACTGTTCTATGTTCTACTTTCTACATCTGTATTGAATACATGAATTTGCTTAGATTCAAAGAGCTGGAAACCTTGGTTTAAGCTCCCTGAAGTATAACCAATACAGATCAGTGTAAAGCCTGGAGAATTAACAAATGGTCATTGAGGGTGAACTTTGCACAGGTATTCCCCCAATTGCTATAATCCTAGAATATTGATCATATATTGGAAAACTGAATTTGGATCATATTCTGATTTTCCCCCTTCTAACCCAGTCCCTGAAATGAAACCCAGTTAAGTGCTCAAATCTAGGCAATTTTAATTGCAAGCAACTTCATCATTCCCTTTTTAAAATTCCTGTGCATTTTCAAGATTCATTTGCTTCTTTTTCCTTTGTCGATACACAATGCAAAGAATGAGACCAATAAATGTACACAGAATAATTACAACTATTAATGGAATCCAACCTTTCCATGATAAATAAGTAGAACGATGTCCCTCAGCCGAAAACACAAAGGAAGATACCTTGGCTATGTTTGACAGCTCAGAAGATTGATTGCTCTGGTCATATGCACGCACAGCAAAGTAGATCACTGCCCCATTTCCCATGTTTGGGTTCTCAGAGTAAACAGTTAGTGTTTCTTTGGAGCCGTAAGGTTGCGGAATCATGATAGTCGTGTTAATTAGTCGAGCTTTGGGAAAATTATCTCGTAGTTGTAGCAGTTTGTCACTTGTTCTCACTTCATAATGAGAAGCTAAAAAAAAAAAGATTTATTTTAATGTATTTTTATATACTCAGTGGCTACTTTATCAGGTATCAGGTATTCTTCATCAGCTAATCTGAACTCTTCATACAGCAACAACTTAATGCATAAAGGTATGCAAACATGGTCAAGAGGTTCCATTGTTCAGACTAAACATCAGAATTGGGAGGAAATGTGATCAAAGTGACTTTGATCTTGGAATGATTGTTAATGCCAGACAGAGTGATTTGAGTATCTCAAATACTCTGTGATCTTCTCAGTTGATGAAGAATATCCTGAGAGGCAGGATTTATGAACATTTGGAGAAGCATAATACAGTTAGGAATAGTCAGCATGGCTTTGTCAAGTGCAGGTCATGTCTTACGAGCCTGATTGAATTTTTTTGAGGATGAGACTAAACACATTGATGAAGATAGAGCAATAGATGTAGTGTATATGGATTTCAGCAAGACATCTGACAAGGTACCCCATGCAAGGCTTATTGAGAAGGTAAGGAGGTGTGGGATCTAAGGGGACATTGATTTGTGGATCCAGAACTGTCTTGCTCACAGAAGGCAAAGAATGGTTGTAGACGGGTCATATTCTGCATGGAGGCTGGTGACCAGTGGCTCAGGGATCTGCTCTGGAACCCCTACTCTTTGTGATTTTTATAAATGACCTGGATGAAGAAGTGGAGAGATGGGTTAGTAAATTTGCTGATGACACAAAAGTTGGGGGGTGTTGTGGATAGTGTGGAGGGCTGTCAGAGGTTACAGTGGGACATCGATAAGATGCAAAACTGGGCTGAGAAATGGCAGATGAAGTTCATCCTAGATAATTATGAGGTGGTTCATTTTGGTAGGTCAAATATGATGGCAGAATATAGCATTAATGGTAAGACTCTTGGTAGTGTGGAGGATCAGAGGGATCTTGAAGTCTGAGTCCATAGGACACTCAAAGCTGCTGAGCAGGTTGACTCTGTGGTTTAGAAAGCATATGGTGCATTGGCCTTTATCAATCGTGGGATTGAGTTTAAGAGCTGAGAGGTAATATTGCAGCTATATAGGACCCTGGTCATGCCCCACTTGGAATACTGTGCACAGTTGTGGTCACCTCAGTACAGGAAAGATGTGGAAGACATAGAAAGGGTACAGAGGAGATTTACAAAGATGTTGCCTGGATTGGGGAACATGCATTATGAGAATAGGTTGAGTGAATTTGGCCTTTTTTCCTTGGAGCAATGTAGGATGAGATGTGACCTGATTAAAATGTACAAGATGATGAGAGACATTGATCATCTAGATAGTCAGAGGCTTTTTCCCGGAGCAAAAATGGCTAGCAGAAGAGGTCACAGTTTTAGGTATAACCATATAACCATATAACAATCACAGCACGGAAACAGGCCATCTTGGCCCTCCTAGTCCGTGCCGAACCCTTAATCTCACCTAGTCCCACCTACCCGCACTCAGCCCATAACCCTCCACTCCTTTCCTGTCCATATACCTATCCAATTTTACCTTAAATGACACAACTGAACTGGCCTCTACTACTTCTACAGGAAGCTCATTCCACACAGCTATCACTCTTTGAGTAAAGAAATACCCCCTCGTGTTTCCCTTAAACTTCTGCCCCCTAACTCTCAAATCATGTCCTCTAGTTTGAATCTCCCCTACTCTCAATGGAAACAGCCTGTTCACGTCAACTCTATCTATCCCTCTCAAAATTTTAAATACCTCGATCAAATCCCCCCTCAACCTTCTATGCTCCAATGAATAGAGACCTAACTTGTTCAACCTTTCTCTGTAACTTAATTGCTGAAACCCAGGTAACATCCTAGTAAATCGTCTCTGCACTCTCTCTAATTTATTGATATCTTTCCTATAATTCGGTGACCAGAACTGCACACAATATTCCAAATTTGGCCTTACCAATGCCTTGTACAACTTTAGCATTACATCCCAACTTCTGTACTCAATGCTTTGATCTATAAAGGCCAGCGTTCCAAAAGCCCTCTTCACCACCCTATCTACATGAGACTCCACTTTCAGGGAACTATGCACTGTTATTCCTAGATCTCTCTGTTCCTCTGCATTCCTCAATGCCCTACCATTTACTCTGTATGTTCTATTTGGATTATTCCTGCCAAAATGTAGAACCTCACACTTCTCAGCATTAAACTCCATCTGCCAACATTCAGCCCATTCTTCTAACCGGCATAAATCTCCCTGCAAGCTTTGAAAATCCACCTCATTATCCACAACTCCTCCTACCTTAGTATCATCGGCACACTTACTAATCCGATTTACCACCCCATCATCCAGATCATTTATGTATATTACAAACAACATTGGGCCCAAAACAGATCCCTGAGGCACCCCGCTAGTCACCGGCCTCCATCCCGATAAACAATTATCCACCACTACTCTCTGGCATCTCCCATCTAGCCACTGTTGAATCCATTTTATTACTCCAGCATTAATACCTAACGACTGAACCTTCTTAACTAACCTTCCATGTGGAACTTTGTCAAAGGCTTTGCTGAAGTCCATATAGACTACATCCACTGCCTTACCCTCGTCAACATTCCTCGTAACTTCTTCAAAAAATTCAATAAGGTTTGTCAAACATGACCTTCCACGCACAAACCCATGCTGGCTACTTTTAATCAGATTCTGTCTATCCAGATAATTATAAATACTATCTCTAAGAATACCTTCCATTAATTTACCCACCACTGATGTCAAACTGACAGGTCTATAATTGCTAGGCTTCCTTCTAGAACCCTTTTTAAACAATGGAACCACATGAGCAATACGCCAATCTTCCGGCACAATCCCCGTTTCTAATGACATATTAAAGATCTCCGTCAGAGCTCCTGCTATTTCTACACAAACTTCCCTCAGGGTCCTGGGGAATATTCTGTCAGGACCCGGAGATTTATCCACCTTTAAATTTCTTAAAAGCGCCAGTACCTCCACCTCTTAATTGTCATAGGTTCCATAACTTCCTTACTTGTTTCCCACACCTTAGACAATTCAATATCCTTCTCCTTAGTGAATACCGAAGAGAAGAAATCATTCAAAATCTCTCCCATCTCCCTCGGCTCCACACATAGCTGACCACTCTGATTCTCTAAGGGGCCAATTTTATCCCTCACTATCCTCTTGCTTTTAATATAACTGTAGAAACCTTTCGGATTTACTTTCACCTTATTTGCCAAACCAACCTCGTATCTTCTTTTAGCTTTTCTAATCTCTTTCTTAAGATTCCTTTTACATTCTTTATATTCCTCGAGCAATTCCTTTACTCCATGCTGCCTATATCTATTGTAGACATCCCTCTTTTTCTGAACCAAATTTCTAATATTCCTTGAAAACCATGGTGCTCTCAAACCTTTAACCTTTCCTTTCACCCTAACAGGAACATAAAGATTCTGTACCCTCATAATTTCACCCTTAAATGACCTCCATTTCTCTATTACATCCTTCCCATAAAACAACTTGACCCAATCCACTCTCTCTAAATCCCTTCGCATCCCCTCAAAGTTAGCCTTTCTCCAATCAAAAATCTCAACTCTAGGTCCAGTCCTGACCTTCTCCATAATTATATTGAAGCTAATGCTATTGTGATCACTGGACCCGAAGTGCTCCCCAACACATACATCTGTCAGCTGACCTATCGCATTCCCTAACAGGAGATCCAACACTGCCCCATCTCTAGTCAGTACTTCTATGTATTGTTGTAAAAAACTATCCTGCACACATTTCACAAACTCTAAACCATCCATCCCTTTTACAGAATGAGCTTCCCAGTCTACGTGTGGAAAATTAAAATCTCCCACAATCACCACCTTGTGTTTACTACAAATATCTGCTACCTCCTTACACATTTGCTCTTCCAACTCACGCGCCCCATTAGGTGGCCTATAATACACTCCTATCAGTGTTACTGCACCTTTTCCATTCTTCAATTCCACCCAAATGGCCTCCCTAGAGGAGCTCTCTAATCTATCCTTCCAAAGCACTGCCATAAGATTTTCTCGGACAAGCAATGCAACACCTCCTCCTCTGGCCCCTCCTACTCTATCACACCTGAAGCAACTAAATCCAGGAATATTTAGTTGCCAATCACACCCTTCCTGCAACCATGTTTCACTAATAGCTACAACATCATAATTCCAGGTATCAATCCACGCTTTAAGCTCATCCACCTTTCTTACAATGCTCCTAGCATTAAAATAGATACATTTAAGATACTCTCCATCTCCTCCTCTCTTTCCATCCCTAACAATGCATTCAAATTTATTATCCTTTTCTTTCTTCTCCCCTACATCTTCCGGCTGAGCACATCCCTTCTCCATCACCTGCCTTTCCTCCCACACACACTGTCTATTTACTTGTTCCACTGGTGAACTAACCTCCTCTCCCATAGTCTCCTCAAATAGTCTCCCGCCCCCCCCCATCTTACTAGTTTAAAGTCCGCCCTGTAGCCCTAGCAAACCTCCCCGCTAGTATATTGGTCCCCCCATGATTCAAGTGTAACCCGTCCTTCTTGAACAGGTCACTCCTGCCCCAGAAGAGGTCCCAATGATCCAGAAACTTGAATCCCTGCCCCCTGCTCCAATCCCACAGCCACGCATTCATCCTCCACCTAATTCTATTCCTACTCTCACTGTCGCGTGGCATAGGCAGTAATCCCGAGATTACTACCTTTGCAGTCCTTCTTCTTAACTGCCTTCCTAACTCCCTATATTCTCGTTTCAGGACCTCTTCCCCTTTCCTTCCTATGTCATTGGTACCTACATGTACCACGACCTTTGGCTCTTCACCCTCCCACTTCAGGATATCTTGGACGCGATCAGAAACATCCTGAACCCTGGCACCAGGGAGGCAAATTACCATCCGGGACTCCCGGTCACCTCCACAGAAGCGCCTGTCTGAGCCCCTGACTATTGAGTCCCCTATTACTATGGACCTCTTTCTTCTAACCCTACCCTTCTGAGCTACAGGGCTGTCCTCTGTGCCGGAGGCTCGGCCACTGTCACTCCCACCAGGTAGGCTGTCCCCCCCAACAGTACTCAAACATGAGTACTTATTGTCAAGGGGTACAGCCACTGGGGTACTCTCTAGTACCTGCCTCTTCCCCTTCCTGACCGTGACCCACCTATCTGCCTCCCGTGGTCCCGGAGCAACCACCTGCCTGTAACTCCTCTCTATCACCTCCTCACTCTCCCTGACCAGGCGAAGGTCATTGAGCTGCAGCTCCAGTTCCCTAACTCGGTCCCTCAGGAGCTGCAGTTCGGCGCACCTGGCGCAGATATGGACGTCCGGGAGGCTCGGAGACTCCAGGATCTCCCACATCCGACACCGAGAACAACAAGCTGCCCTCACACTCATACCTCCCAAATAACTGAAAATACAAGAACTAAAAGATAAGCCTACTGTGCCCTCTTCCGCCTAAGCCCTCTGAGCCCAAGCCCTACACTCTGCGCCCGGCGCACTCCGCTGCCCGCAAACGAAGCTGCCCGCTTCTTAAGGTGGCATTCTTTATATATCTTCCCTCCTTCCCGGGCCTCCTTCACGCACCTGCGCAGTCCCGCCTCTCAGAACTCCGATCTGAGAAGCAATTGGACAATTTGAAAATGGCTGCCGCCGCACTTCCTCTCAAGCCTCGCTGTCCTCTTCCAAAAGAGAACTACCTCACTCAGTATCTCCTTTATATATCTTCCCTCCTTCCCGGGCCTCCTTCACGCGCCTGCGCAGTCCCGCCTCTCAGAACTCCGATCTGAGAAGCAATTGGACAATTTGAAAATGGCCACCGCCGCACTTCCTCTCAAAGCCTCGCTGTCCTCTTCCAAAAGAGGAGATGTTAGGGGTAAGTTTTTTACGCAAAGTGTGGTGAGTGTGTGGAATGGGCTGCCAGCGACGGTGGTGGAGGTGGATACGATAGGGTCTTTTAAGAGACTCCTAGACAGATACATGGAGCTTAGAAAAACAGAGGGCTATAGGTAACTCTCGGTAATTTCTAAGTTAAGGACTTGTTTGGCACAACTTTGTGGGTCGAAGGGCGTGTAGTGTGCTGTAGGTTTTCTATGTTTCTATGCGATGGGCAAAATGGCCTAATTCTGTTCCTATATCTTATCATCTGATAAACTGGCTATTGAGAGTATACAGCTGGAAAAATCACTAATTTTCCTTGGCTTTATGAAATAAGTCACAGGGCATGAGGGCAAAGAGGTCAAGCCCTCATTAAGCATATATTAGGCCTCACATAGAATGTGCTAAGCAGCATACTTAAGCAAGGATATCGTGGCCTTGGAAAAGATGTCACAGAATTTTACCAGCATGGTGTTCCACTCTGGCTTTTGTAGCATTGAATGCACCTCTCCATTCCTTTCTCCTAATAATGCACCACGGAATCAGAATCAGATTTATTATCACTAAGATATGCCATGCAATTGATATTAGAAAGATTGAAAGTGTATAAAGAATATATACAGGGATATTGCCAGGATTTGATGAGTTAGAGGGGAAGTTTGACGAGGTTAGGACTTTATTCCCTGCAGCATAGGAAAGGAGGGGATATACAAAATTATGAGGGTATGGATAGAGTAAATGCAAGCGGACTTCTTCCACTGAAGTTGGGTGAGACAAGAACTAGAGTTCATGGGTTAAGAGTGAAAGGAGGTATAAAATATAAAAAATAATTATATAGTGCAAAAAAGAAATAGTGAGATAGTGTTCATGGGTCCTGCCCTGATGCATCACATCTTGGCATGGCAACTGTTCTGTCTGAGAGCATCAGAAACAGCAGAGTGTTGTGGAAAAAGCCTAATCCATTGTGGGGACCAGCCTTCCCCTTGGAGTCTGTCCACATTTCCCACTACCTAAAGTAACAAAAATAATCAAAGATATCACCCAGTCTAGACATTCTTCTCCCTCCTCCTATTGGGCAGAAGATACAAAATGCTGGAAGCATGTACTTGTACTGATCCTGGTTTATTCTTGTACATGTACCAAGATTTAGTGAAAAGCTTGTCTTGCATATTGTCTTGCATATTGTTCATACAGATCAAATCATTACATGGTGCATTGAGGCAGAACAACATCAGGCTGCTGTTTATTGACTACATCTCATACCCTCAATCATACCCTCAATGCTGATCACCAAGCTCTAAAACCTGGGCCTCTATACCTCACTCTGCAACTGGATCCTTGACTTTCTCATGAGGAGACGACAGCCTGTGCGGATCAGAAGTGACGTCTCCTCCTCACATGACAATCAACAATAGTACACCTGAAGAATGTGTGCTTAGCCCACTGCTCTACTCTCCCTATAACTATGACTGTGTGGTTAGGCGCTGCTCAAACTCCATCTATAAATCTGTCAATGTCACAACTATTGTTGGCATTAATTCAAGTGGTGATGTGGAGGTGTACAGGAGTGAGGTGGATCAGCTGGTTGAAAGGTGTTGGAGCAACGACCTTGCATTCAATGTCAGAAGGGCCGAGGAATTGATTGAGGACTTTAGGAAGGGGAAGTCGAGATATCACGTACCAGAAATCAACAGGGGATCAAGTGGAAAAGGTAATTATTTTCAGGTTTCTGAGGATCACTGAGGATCAATCCTGGGCTCAACATATTGATGCAGTTACAAAGAAGGCATGACAGTGGCCATATTTCATTCACAGTTTGAGGAGATATGGTATGTCACCAAAGACACTCACAAATTTCTACAGCTTTACCGTGGAGCACGTTCTAACGGGCAGCATCACTGGTATTGGAAAAAAGCTGCAGAAAGTCGTAAACTCAGCCAGCTCCATCATGGGCACCGGCTTCTGCAGCATCGATGTCACCTTCAAAATGTGATGCCTCAGAAAGGCAGCATCCATCACTAAGGACCACAATCACACAGGACATGCCGTCTTCTCAGTCCTACCATTACGGAGCCTGAAGACACACACTCAGCGTTTCAGGAACAGCTTCTTCCCCTCTACCATCATATTTCTGCATGGACAATGAACCCATTAATACTGCCTCATTATTTGTTTTTCTCTTTTGCACTAATTATTTAATTTAATTTTCTTTTTTATATATACTTACTGCTATTTATACTTTTATTATTATGCATTGCAATGTACTTCATGACATATGTGAGTGATATTAAATCTGATTTTGATTCTAATTCTAATTCTGACAAGATAGAACAATAGCAGTGCAGAGTAAAGTGTAAAAACTACAGAACAGAGCAGAACAGGTAAAAATAAAGGACTGCCAGTGTCAAGGAGATATATTTGTTAGAAAACTATAGAACGGGCCCCTATGATAGGATGAATTCCTGGCCTTACAATCTACCTCATTACGTCCTTGCACCATATTGTCTAGCTTACCTACTGCCTGTTATGCTGCTGTTTCGGGCAGCAATGAAAGTCCTCCATCTCTGTCTGTATAGATGGATTCCTCATTGTTGTTTCTATAACAATTGTTTTTTGACCAGTCAGGATTGTTGGCCCTGAGCTGAACCCCCAAACCTGGAGGTCTGGTGAGGCATTCTTAGTCTGGCCGCTACATTTTGACCTGTTTGGCATGGATGACCTTACCAAGAGCTAAAGCACAAGGCCCTGACTCCAGCCAACATAGTGTTCCGGGTCGCTGAGGCTCACAAGCATCCAAACACTATGATAAGTTCTTGGAGGATATTATCTATCTGCACAGCACTTTCTCTGCAGCTGTAACACTTCATTCTGCATTCTATTATTGTACTACCTCAATGCACTGATGTGATGAAATGATCTGTGTGGATGGCATGCCAAGCAAAATATACCTCGCGTGATGTGTGGTAACTATAAGGTAATTTATAGGTTTGAAGGGGCCAGTCCCTTCAGATTTACTGATATTTTCTTCCTTCTCCATCAACCACTTCCCTTCTTGTAGCACTCTCTAATGCCACCAGGGGAGATGCAGGTTATGCACTTTAACCACATCCTTAAACAAGCACAGACCCAGACATTGTTTTCAGGGGTAGCAGTGACTCCTTGCACTTTCTGCAAGCTAACATATTGCATCTGGTGCTCACAATGCAGTCTCCTCTTCCCCGCAGATTGAAAGATTGTGTTGAGTTGTTGCTTTGTGGCAGCAGTACAGGGCAATACATAAAATATACTACAATTATGTTAAGAAATAGAGCATATATAAAATAATTCAATAACCTTTGCAAAAAAGAGATCAAAAATAGTGAGGTGGTGTTCATAAGTTCGTTGTCCATTCAGAAATCTGATGGCCGAGGGAAAGAAACTTTCCTAATGCACTGTGTGTATTTTCAGGCTCCTGTACTTCCACTCTGATGGCAGTATTGAGAAGAGGACATGTCCTGGATGGTGGGGGTCCTTAATACTGGTGGCACTTTTCTTGCTTGTGTTGGATCTGCCTCACTCACCTGTAAAGTTATCCACCTTAAGGGTGGCGCAGCAGCATAATGGTTAGTGCAGTCATGATTATCAATCAGGGTCCAAATCTCATTGCTGTCTGTAAGGAGTTCGTACATTTTCCCCGTGACTGCCAGGTCCTATTCTGGTTGTGCCAGATTCCTCCCACCTTCCAAAGACGTTCAGTTAGTGTTACTTAGTTGTGGGCATGCTTCTGGAATGTCGTTACCGAAAGCATGGCCAACAAAAAGCGACACTTGCTGGTTGTTCCCAGAGCAATCTTCAAACTGTGTTGGTTGTTGATGCAAAATGGCTCATTTCACTGTACATTTCCATGTTTCAATGTACACATGACAAATGAATCTAATCTCTTTAATGCTAACTCATTTAAGGCAGAGATTGGGATGGTTAATGGCACCTAATGGTGACTCCTTTGCTTGGATCTTCAGAAACAGCTCTATTTCTACCGTTAATATCTTTATTTTTCCCCTTTAGGGTGCTTTTGAAGACCCTGACCTGGAGTTGCATGCAGGCTTTTGTTCTTTGCAGGAATGGGACCCATTCTCATGGTTCCACATGCCAAGGGTTTGGCCTGAGAGTCTCGATCGTGTCATTGGGGCTCTGGAAATGGGTGGATCGAGGATCGGTGTCATGACAAAAGATTTGTGTGTCATTGGGGTGGCTGGAAAATCTTTTGCTGTGGGTCCGAAGACCCGAGGTCTTTGTTATCTTCAGACACAGAGCTTGAGAAAAGTGATGAAATGGACTTAACATTGTAAAACAGTGGGTTGTTGTTATGTCTCCCACTCACTGTGAAAATGGGGGACACCTCCCTCCCCCTTGCCAGGGAGAGAGAGAACCTGTGGTTTGTCGAACGTCAGATGAAATGCAAAACCTTTGGGATAACTTTGTCTGTTCTTTGCTAACAGTTACAACACGCTTGGGCTTGGTGATGGTACCGATGTACCTTTTTTTTTTGCTGGTGGGGGATCGTTACTTGCTGCTGTTTACGCACAGGAGGGGAGATCTTATGGGGGGGGACTTTGGGATTCTCACATTTAACTGTTGTTCATTCTGTGGGGCACTTCTCTGTTTCGATGGATGTTTGCGAAGAAAAAGCATTGCAGGATGTACATGTATATTGTATACATTTCTCTGACATTAAACTTGACCTTTGAGCCTTTTCTCTCTCCACAGAACCTGTCTGTTATTAACCCTCAATCATCAAGCCTTTGAACCAGAGGGTATAACTTCACTCATCTTCACTTGCTCCATCTTCAAACTGTTTTCACAACCTATGGCCTCACTTTTTATCTATTATTATTGCTTCATTTTTTTCTTTAGTATTTGCACAGTTTTTTGTCTTTTGCACACTGGTTGTCTGCTCTGTTGGATGCAATCTTGCATTGATTCTGTTATTGTTATTGTATTTATTGAGTGTGCCTGCAAGAAAACACGTCTCAGCAGTACAAATATGTACTGAATTAATAATTTGTTTTGAACTTCGATTTGTACATCTCTATAAGATCACCACTCAGTCTCCTATGCTCCAAGGAATAAAGTCCTAACTTAGTCCATCGAGAACTGACAAGATGCCTGTAAATAGTTTTGGAACTATTTCCAATTTAATAACATCTTTCCTAGAACACGGTGACCAAAATTGAACACATTCCTCTAAGTGCAGCTCCAAATGGAAGATGGACAAGCACCTGAGATAGAAAGGAATATCAAAAAGGATACACTGAGGGGAAGGGATAAAGATGCAGGTACTTGTGATTGAGCTGAATGGGTGCCTAACCCTCACCCAAACCCCAATGCGACCCTAAACACATCCCAAATCTCAATCCGATCCATAACTCTAACCCCAATTGTAACCCCAGCATCAACCCTAACCCTAATCCTAATCCTATCCCCAGTCCCGATCCTAACCTCAATACCAACCCTAACCTGAAATTTAACCATAGATTCTGATCTACCAAAGCAAAGGATAGGTTCAAACTTTAAAGAGGCTGATAGAGGAAATGAAGAAGATACTGCTTATCATAATAATAGTGTCAGTAACTGAAAACTCAAGTTTAGATTAATTGACAAAAGACTTAATAATGTGCAGGGTTAGTATTCTGGTGGGATGTGAAGAGGAAGAACTATAATGGGCACTCACAAACAAAAGAAAATCTGCAGAGGCTGGAAATCCAAGCAACATACACAAATGCTGAAGAAACACAGCAGGTCAGGCAGCATCTATGGAAATAAATAAACGATCGACGTTTCAGGCCGAGACCCTTCAGCATGGCTTCCTTTTGAGTCCTGATGAAGGGTCTTGGCCCGAAACATTGACTTTTTACTCTTTTCATTGGACACTGCCCGGCTTGCTGAGTTCCTCCAGCATTTTGTGCGTGTTGATTATAAGGGGAACTGCTGAGATCTGAAGAGAAGGTGGAAACAAGTTCAGCAGCAGCTTTCAAAAAGATTGGGACTGCTGAGCGATGAGAAAGATCAGAAACCAGTAGGATGAATGGATAATCCTTGTACAATACAGACCAACAAGGCCCAGCTGGTTTTATATGTAGTTTCACAGATTCAATGATAAAATGGGAAAGAAAGAAAGAAAGAAAGAAGCTCTCATCATCTAAATAGTTAGCAATAGTTTCCAATGAAAGGTCAGATAAAAATTCAATTTTAGTGGAACGTGCATTATTAAACACAATAATGTAAATCTTACTAACTCACAACTTCTTTATTATGTACTCTATTACATCTTCTTTAGTCATAAAATTTTAGACATAGAAGCAGAATTAGGCCATTCAGCCATCAAATCTACTCCACCATTCCATCATGACCGCTTTATTATCCCTTTCAGTTCCATTCTCCTGCCTTCTCCCTGTAACCTCTCATGCCCTGACTAATCAATAACCCATCAACTTCTGCTTTATGTCTACCCAACGATTTGGGCTCCACAGCCATTTGTGGCAATGAATTCCAGAGATTCACAGAAGATGTCATGGTCATCCTCTGCAACTGCGGAAGACCTCGGTTTGTGACGCTTGTTTGTACCACTGGACCTGGACTTCTGAGGTCGAGCGAGTGGAACTGTCCAAGTGGAACAGTTTTTTCATTTTAAAAATTCTCCCGCATAGGTTTCCTGTCATCATTGGACACAATGTCCAACTACTGCAGTGCAATGCAATAAAATTACTATGAGCTACAAGATAAAGAAATAGTGCAGAAGGCAAGTTTCATGGGTCAATGGACCATTCAGGTATCTGATTCATACATATTGCAGGCAGTTTACTTACCTGCTCTCTCCTCCCATCTTCTGTGTAATGTCTGCCCAAACAATTTTCAAGTCAACAGATGCTTTTAAATGATCACTCAGGTAAAAAGTTCTTTAGATGCTGATAAGCTCAGTGATCTTCTCAAAAAAATGAAATGACAAAAAGCATGAATTTCAGTAGACAATATCAAAGAAGATGGGTTTGCCTGTGTTTGGTTTTTGGATATTATTATTTAGAAAATGGAACTAGATTAGATGGATCTTGGCTGGCATAGAGGAGAAGAGCTGAATGGCCTATCTCCCTGTTGTACTGCTCTATGACTATCACTCTATAAAAAGGAATGTTTCAGAGCAACGTACAAGGGAACTGCAGACAGAACTGTTCACCTTTACGGATAGGAGCTGACTATCCATGCAAGGTGACTATCCATCACAGGGTGATCTGAAATCAGAATTCGAGTTCAAGAAATATACATGTGTCATAACTACAGTAACTGTATCTGAAGCTTTGTAAGATTGTCAGAATGCAGACATTGTGTCAGTGTGTAGTATTTTGTATCATACACTCAATGGGCAGAATGTACGCACTCAGTGAGCACTTCATTAGGAACAGCTGTACTCCTGCTCATTAATGCAAACAACGATTCAGTCAATTGTGTGGCAGCAACTCAATGCATAAAAGCATGTAGATATAGTTAAGAAATTCAGTTGTCATTCGGACCAAACATCAGAATGGGGAGGAAATGTGATCTAAGTGATTTTCACCGTGGAATGATTATTAGTGCCAGATGGATGATTTGAGTATCTCAGAAACTGTTGATCTCCAGGATTTTCATGCAAAACAGTCTCTAGAATTTACAGAGACTGCACATAATTCAAAAAGAATGAGTGGCAACTCTGTGAACAGAGATGCCTTGTTAATGAGAGAGGTCAGATGAAACGGGCCAGACTAGTTCAAGCTGACAGTAGGTTAGATAATCACACGACAATAGTGATGAGCAGAAGAGCATCTCTGAACACACAACACACTGAATCTTGATGTGGATGGGCTACAGAAGACCATGGACATATACTCAATGGCCACGTTATTAGGTACAGGAGGTAACTTAATGTTTAATTCTTTTGTAACTTCTTTCAATAGTTTATTTAATATTTATTGCTTTAAAGTCCCTTAAAATTGTATAGCTAGGAATGGTTATGGGAACAAACTCCTGCTGCCTATTAAATGCTCCCAGTGGTGAGTGCCTCAAATAGTCTCTGACAACCGTCCAGCATCTGGCCTTCATGTGTGGCTTAGCTCCCAAGCCCAGCGGAACCATTTCTACTGACAGAAGGGGCAAAGGCAGGTTATTAGTGCCTTAAAACCAGGGAAATGGGGTTTGTCCGCCATGGATGACAGCTCTGCTAGAAGAAGGAAAACTCTGATCTCAAAACCGACACAGCTCTGCAGTGGTTTCGTTGCAGAGCAATGTGTGGTTAAGTGCTCAAGGACACAACTCGCTGCCTTAGCTGAGGCTTGAACTATCGACCTTCAGATTACTAGACCAATGCCTTAACCACATGGCCACGTGCAAACACAGAGGGGGAGTTTGTAACATGGGTAACAGCTTGTTCTCCATATTGTACTGTCCAGAATTGCGTATCTAAACTGCTAGGATGCAATATCCATGGCCAACTCTGACCGACGGAGGCCCTCATTCATAGTGCTTTATATTATAATATTCGTGTATTAACAATGCTTTATATTATTTTAGTTTTAATAACCTTCTAAAAATAACTCTGCATTGTCCCTTTGTGTTTTGACTTGATTTAATCCACCCAGATGTTTTAGGATCAAATCAGGTATATAATATGTGACAGCTCTCTGCATGTCCATGCAGGTTGTCAAAGTTCAAACCCAGAAAGCAAAACTATTTTTAAGTAACTTCAGCCTAGCCAGAGTTACCTGATCCATGGTCATAGTCTCCTCCTGGTGCCGTCCATTCCAGTTGAATGTTATTCTCAAGTAATGCTCCTTGAAGGTCTGTGATTTTACTTGGTGGGAAGTCAATAGCGGGTGTGAGGGGAAGCGAAATTGATCCTCCTGCTTGAACCCTGTTGAAGTCTCCTATTTCGCTATTAAAATCTTCTTCAAAAACGTCAGGTTCTAATGAGTTTATTTCAATATTTCCTAAATGGAGAAAAGGATATGCATATTTATTTCCTAACTTTGTGGGTTTAAATGCCTCACAACTTTAAATTTCTAGCTGTTGAAATTTCAGAGGACCTGTCCTGGGCCCAGCGTGTAAGTGCAATTACGAAGAAAGCATGGCACCGCCTCTACTTCCTTAGACGTTTGTGGAAATTCCACATGACATCTAAGGCCTGACAAACTTTTATAGATGTGTAGGGCAGAGTATATTTGATGGTGGCATCACAGTCTGGTATGGAAACACCAGTGCCCTTGAATGGAAAATCCTATAAAGAGTGGTGGATATGGCCCAGTCCATCATGGGTAAATCCCTCCCAACCATTGAGCTCTGTTACATGAAACTCTGTAATAGGAAAGCAGCATCCATCAGATGGGACCCCCACCAGCCAGGACATTAGAAATAGAATCAGAATCAGATTTAATATAATTAGCATATGTCATGAAATTTATTAACTTAGTGACAACAGTACAATGCAATACATGATACTATAGAAAGATTGTGAAATACAGTAAATATATATCTATTAAATAGTTAAATAGGTAGTGCCAAAACAGAAATTAAAAAAAAGTAGTGAGGTAGTGTTCATGGGTTCAATGCCCATTCAGAATTGGAAGACAGAAAAGAAGCTGTTCATGAATTGTTGAGTGTGTGCCTTTAGGCTTCAGTCCCTCATTCCAGATGGAAGCAATGAGAAGAGGACATGTCCTGGGTGCTGGAGGTCCTTAATGGTGGACTTCTCCATCTTCGTGATGGACATACTCTCTTCTCACAGCTGCTATCAGAAAGAAGGTACACGAGCCTCAGGACTCACACTATCAGATTCAGGAACAGTTATAACCCATCAACCATCAGGCTGTTGAACCAAAGGGGATAACTTCACTCAACTTCACTTGGCCTATCATTGAAATGTTCTCACAATCAATGGACTCTTCCATCTCATGTCCTTGATAATTATTTCTTATTTATTTATCAATCAATTAGTTAATTAATTAATGGATTATTCTTGTATTTGCAGAGTTTTTTGTCTCCTGCGCTCTGGTTGTACTCCCTAGTTAGGCAGTGTTTCATTGATTCTGTGATGATTTTATTCTATTGATTTATTGAGTATACCCACAAGAAAATGAATCTCAGGATTGTATATGGTGATGGTATACTTAAATAATAAAATTTACTTTGAACTTTGATAATTAGAATCAGAATCAGAATTTAATATCATTGACTTACATGTTGAGAAATGGGTTGTGTTGCAGCAGCATAACAATGCAAAGGAGTAAAATTACTATAAATTACAAAAATAAATGTGGAAACCATAGAAAGGGTGAAGAGGAGATTTACCAGGATGTTGCCTGGTTTGGAGAACAAGTCATATGAAGCAAGGTTAGCATTGCTGGGACATTTCTCTTTGGAGCGTAGAAGAATGAGAGGGGATTTGATAGAGTTCTACAAGATTATGAGAGGCATAGATAGGGTGGATAGTCAGTACCTGTTTCCCAGGGCACCAATAGCAAACACTAGAGGGCACTTGTACAAAATTAAGGGAGGGAAGTTTAGGGGAGACATCAGGGGTAAGCTTTTTACACAGAGGGTTGTGAGTGCCTGGAACGACTTGCCAGGGATGGTGGTGGAGGCTAAAACATTAGGGGTATTTAAGAGCCTCTTGGATAGGTACATGGATGAAAGAAAAATAGAGGGTTATGGGGTAGTGTGGGTTTAGTACTTTTCTTCTTAAGGATTATATGGGTTGGCACAACATGGAGGGCTGAAGGGCCTGTACTGTGCTGTAATGTTCTATGGTTCAATGGTGACTGTTACAAAAGCAGCAATGAATAATCCTTCTATGAGTGACAGTATTCCTGAGTCTCCACCTGGAACTTGTACAGCCGACAGTCAAGAAAACTGAGCTTCTGACACAATGAAGGAAGCCCTGAACACCAGCAGAGATGGAGGACCTTTATTGCTGCCTTAAATGTCAGTGGCATAACAGGCAGTAAGTGTAAGAAGGTTCAAGTGGAGTGAGACCTGCACCCACAACTCTCTGCCTCTGAAGTGAGTGTCATTGGTAATATCCTAAACAAACCCTTTACTTTGCCGTTCACTTTCATTCCCCTGCATGATCACAACAGAAAAAAGACTTCAATGCTCACACGTTCAACAACATCATAGTTTTGATTGGCATTAGAAATACAAATCAGATGTTTCTATCAGTAAGGTACATTGGAACAACTCTGATCCTTGGACTCTGACCACTGTGTACATACCAGCACCAATCCAGGCCTTGATATGAGCTGTAAGGACCAATAAAGCTGAACTCAATGATTCAACTTGACATCAAATTGTTCATTGTTACCATAATAATTCCACATTTCTATTTTATAATATGTATTACCATTTTCCATGAATCCTGGTAGGCACTTGGCCTGTCCTCCTGTTCTGACCGTTATCTTTGTGGTACCTTCGAATCCCTGTACACGAACTTTAACCGCATATCTTCCAGTTCCACTGTAGTCGAGGAAATACTTAGAGTAAATCCCGTCATTCCTGACGATATCAGCACCTAATGTCAAAATAAATGAATATAGACTACTGTCATAACATAAAGAAATGTGAATACAGAAAAATTAAATGACTGTGTACAAGATGTACAAAGGATATTAAAACTACATTAAAATAGCATTATCATCACATAGCATCATCACAATATGTCCAAAAAATGAACTTGAAACTTTCTTTGATTGTTGTGATGCATTGGCTTTGATGTCAATAGAGCCACAAAGCAGTATGTAAGTTTGACATCAGTGTTGGGTAAGTTAATGGAAAGTATTCTTAGAGATTGTATTTATAATTATCTGGATAGACAGTGTCTGATTAGGAACAGTCAACATGGATTTGTGCATAGAAGGTCAAGTCTGACAAATCTTTTTGAATTTTTTGAAGAGGTTACTAGGAAAGTTGTGGAGGGTAAAGCAGTGGATGTTGTCTATATGGACTTCATTAAGGTCCTTGACAAGGTTCCACTCGGAAGGTTAGTTAGTTCAATCTTCAGGTGTTAATATTGAAGTAGTAAAATGGATTCAACAGTGGCTGGATGGGAGATGCCAGAGAGTAGAGGTGGATAACTGTTTGTCAGGTTGGAGGCCGGTGACTAGTGGTGTGCCTCAGGGATCTGTACTGGGTTCACTGTCGTTTGTCATATATGTTAATGATCTGGATGATGGGGTGGTAAATTGGATTAGTAAGTATGCAGATAATATGAAGATAGGTGGCGTTGTGGATAATGAAGTAGGTTTTCAAAGCTTGCAGAGTGATTTACGCCAGTTAGAAGAGTAGGCTGAAAGATGGCAGATGGAGTTTAATGCTGATAAGTGTGAGGTGATACATTTTGGTAGGAATAATCCAAATAGGACATACATGGTAAATGGTAGGGCATTGAAGAATGCAGTAGAACAGAGTGATCTAGGAATAATGGTGCATAGTCCCCTGAAGATGGAATCTCATGTGGATAGGGTGATGAAGAAAGCTTTTGGTATGCTGACCTTTATAAATCAGAGCATCGAGTATAGGAGTTGGGATGTAATGTTAAAATTGTACAAGGCATTGGTAAGGCCAAATTTGGAGTTTTGTGTACGATTCTGGTCACCAAATTATAGGAAATTTGTCAACAAAATAGAGAGAGTACAGAGGGGATTTATTAGAATGTTACCTGGGTTTCAGCACCTAAGTTACAGAGAAAGGTTGGACAAGTTAGGTCTTTATTCTTTGGAGTGCAGAAGGTTGAGGGGGGAATTGATAGAGGTATTTAAAATTATGAGGGGGGTAGATAGAGTTGACATTGATAGGCTTTTCCCATTGAGAGTAGGGGAGATTCAAACAAGAGGATCTGAGTTGGGAGATAAGGGGCAAAATTTTAGGGTTAACCCGAGGGGGAACTTCTTTACTCAGAGAGACATAGCTGTGTAGAATGAGCTTCCATTAGAAATGGTAGAGGCAGGTTTGATATTGTCATTTACAGTAAAATTGGAAAGGTATATGGACAGGAAAGGAATGTAGGGTTATGGGCTGAGTGCAGATCAGTGGGATTAGGTGAGAATAAGCATTCAGCATGGACTTGAAGGGCCGATATTGCTTGTTTCCATGCTGTAATTGTTATATGGCTAATAATATTCTGGTAAGTTAACTTCTGCCCTACCACCACATCCATAAGGAAATGGTATAGAAAGATGAAAACATAAGACAACTTCACAAGTTGGAATCTAATTAAAACCAAGCTACACCAAATATCTTTTGATCTAGAGCTCTTTTGCTTTTTAGCTGCACAGAGACTAAACCTCAGCTTTATTTCAAGGTCAAAGTCAAAGTCAAAATTATTATCAAAGTATGTATATGTCACCATATATTACCTTGAGATTCATTTTCTTACAGGCATTCACAGAAAAATACAGAATTAGAATAGAATTTATGAAAAACTCTACATAAACAAAGACTGACAAGCAACCAATAAGCACCAGAAGACAATTAGTGCAAAATCAACAAATAAGTAATACTGAGCACATGGATTGTAGAATCCTTGAAAGTGAGTCCATAGGTTGCAGAATCAATTCAAAGTTCTGGTGAATTTAGTTATCTACGCTGGTTCAGGAGACTGATGGTTATAGGGTAATAACTGTACCTGAACCTGGTGGTATATGAACTAATGCTCCTGTACCTCCCATCCAATAGCAGCAGTGAGAAGACAGCATGGTCTGCATGTTGGGGTGTTTGATAATGGATGCTGTTTTCTTGTGGTAGTACTTCATGGAAGTATATTAAAAGCCAATGTAGACACGGTGCACACCGATCATTCAGAGCAAGTGCAAGGCCTAGACTGGATGTATCATTGGAATTATTGCTGACTCAAGTTAGGAGATGAAGGGATGGTTGCCCTAACAACGAGAGAAAGAAACACGCACCTGCCAACAAGAAGGTATGGATTGAGTTTGTGTGGAAGGTGAGCGTCAGAAGCTCTGTACCGTGAGATCTCTGAATTTACTGAACCGAGTTATATTTATAACTTTATCCTTTTGTACTGTAATGCCTTATAATCACCTAACCGAACAGTGTCCATGGCCGAATGCTGAAAAGCCTCGAGGAAAGCAATTCTTGAGATTGTGATTTTGAATTTACTGACTTTATCCCATGATGAAAAAGAGATTAAAGATGTCACACGTGGGGGACGTCACGTGATGACGTAGGATCGAGACGCTGGAACCCAGCCCTCCCGTAAAAAAGTTAATAAATTAATGTTTAAGTGAAGAAAAGTTAATTAATACTTTTTTAAGGTTACTTATAAACTACTCCGGATTGTTTTAAGCTATGCCTCATAAACAGAGGACGAAGAAAACTGCTACTGCGAAGACCGCTCAAGTTGGAACAGAATCAAGGCCTACTTCTACCGAAGAACCGCGGACTCAGGTACAACACACCACCGGTGAAACAGAAAAGGAGACTGCGACAGCATCGGCCATTTCTAAAGGGAAAGATCAACGAGAACTGCGCAAGCGTAAAGGAACGAGCATGCGCAAAAGAGAGCAACCAGAACTACAAAACCCAGCAACGACTGAAACCGACAGTGAAAGTGAGTCTGAGAGAGAGCCGGACTCTCTGGAAAAATCAGACGAAGATGGAGATGAAAGTTCCTCTGAAAATACAAAAAAGACTTTGAGGCAAATAATGCATAGATTACTAAAATTAGAAAAAGTAATTAAAAGTAACCAAAAAGTAATTACAGAAAAAATAACAAATATGGAGGCTATGTTTGATAAAATGACAAAGAAACAGGAAAAAATGGAAAAGAAAATTACAGATTTGGACTTCAAAATGGAAGAAATGGAGGGAAGAATGAAGAGGATGGAAGATGATAATGATGCCTGGACATCAGAAAGAAAACAACTCGTGGGAAAAATTGATAAACTTGAAAATTTTAGTAGACACGACAATATTAAAATTGTTGGACTTAAAGAAGGTACAGAAAGAGAAGACCCAATAAATTTTTTTCAAAAATGGATTCCTGAAAAATTGGAAATGGGAGAAGAAACGTTATTTGAGATTGAAAGGGTGCACAGAGCCTTAAGACCAAGATCTCAAGATGATCAAAATCCGCGATCAATTTTGATAAGATGTTTAAGATACCAGGATAAAGAAAAGATTTTGAGGGCGGCTGCCCAGGGTGCTAAAAGAAGAAAAGGTCCATTGATGATAGCTGAGAAACCAGTTCTTTTTTATCCTGATATAAGTTATAACCTTTTGAAGAGAAAGAAAGAATTTAATCCAGTTAAAAATGTTTTGTGGGAAAAAGGTTATAAGTTTTTAATGCGTCACCCAGCAACACTGATAATTTTTTTGGAGGAAGGAAAAAGATTTTTTTCTGATTATCAAGATGCGGAGGTGTTTGCACAAAAACTTTCATCTCTTCGTTAATTAAAAGTAGAGATTTCTAAATGTAATGGTTAAAGACGAAGACAGAGAAAGCAAATGGAACTGATGGACATTTAAGGACGATATAAGGGAGAAAAGTAATATTTTAGAAATATTAATTGAGAATAGTATGTTTTTTTTATATATATTTTTTATGTTGCGGGGGGGCTGGGGAGCTTTGAATCGGTTACTACGGGATTCACGTGTGTAATCATGGCAATTGCCATGACCCGTACAATAGAGGGGGGTAATGTTGTGTTTCCTTTCTTTCACAACATTAGTAGGGGGGTATTTTGTTTTTTTCTTTATTTTCTGTTTTTCTTCTATTCTTTTGCCTGGATGATTGGTGGGGACACACATAGCAACATGGAGACTTCTAAAAAGATTTCCCAGGATACAATGAAAGTTGAAAGATTAGGTATTATTATAGATTGGAGTAACATAAATAAAAATAATGACTAATTTATTGAATTTTTTAAGTTTTAATGTTAATGGGCTTAATGGACCAATAAAAAGAAAAAGAATTTTAACATACATTAAAAAAATGAAAATAGATATAGCTTTCTTACAAGAAACTCATTTAACGGATATAGAACATCAGAAATTAAAAAGAGACTGGGTTGGAAATGTTATTGCAGCTTCATTTAACTCAAAGGCAAGAGGAGTTGCAATTTTGGTTAATAAAAATTTACCAATTAAAATACAAAATGTATTAATTGATTCGGCAGGAAGATATTTAATTATACATTGTCAAATTTTTTCAGAACTATGGACTCATATGAATATTTATGCACCAAATAAAAATGATGTAAAATTTATACAGGAGGTCTTTTTGAATTTGGCTAATGCACATGATAAAATATTAATAGGTGGAGATTTTAATTTTTGTTTAGATCCAGTTTTAGATAGATCAACAAAGGCTATTACAAAATCAAAAGTAGCAAAATTAACTCTATCATTGATGAAAGATTTAAATTTGATTGATATATGGAGAAGAATCAATCCAAAAGAAAGGGATTATTCATTCTATTCAAATAGACATAAAACATATTCAAGGATAGATTTTTTCCTATTATCAACAAATACTCAAGATAGAGTGAAAAACGTGGAATATAAAGCAAGAATATTGTCTGATCACTCTCCTTTAATAATGACAATGATAATGATAGATAAAGAGGAATCAATTTATAGATGGAGATTTAATTCAATTTTACTAAAACGTCAAGATTTTTGTGATTTTATGAAAAAGCAGATTCAGTTCTTTTTAGATACAAATTTACATTCAGTTGATGATAAATTTATATTGTGGGAAGCAATGAAAGCATATTTGAGAGGTCAGATAATAAGTTATACTTCTAAAATTAAGAAGGAATATATGATAGAAATAGATCAATTGGAAAAAGAGATTATAAAATTAGAAAAAGAATCTCAAAGAAATATGACAGAAGAAAAACGAAGACAACTTATTAATAAGAAGTTAAAATATAATACACTCCAGACATATCGAACAGAAAAAGCAATTATGAGAACTAAACAGAGATATTATGAATTAGGTGAAAGATCACATAAAGTTCTTGCATGGCAGTTAAAAACAGATCAGATTTCTAAAACAATAAATGCAATTCGAACAAAAGTGAATGAAATTACTTATAAACCTCTAGAAATTAATGAGGCTTTTAAGAATTTTTATTCTGAGTTGTATAAATCAGAATCAAAGAATGATGACGTTAAGATAGAAGAATTTTTATCACAAATAACTCTTCCAAAATTAAATACAGAAGAACAGAAGGGATTAGGTATGTCTTTTACATTGAAGGAAGTTGAAGAAGCTTTGGGATCACTTCAAAGTAATAAATCTCCAGGAGAAGATGGTTTTCCACCTGAATTTTATAAAAAGTTTAAAGATTTATTAATTCCTTCTTTTATGGAGTTAATATATCAAGCAGAAAGAATGCATAAACTTCCAGAATCTTTTTCAACAGCTATTTTAATAGTATTGCCAAAAAAAGACAGAGACCTTTTAAAACCAGCATCATATAGACCTATTTCTTTATTAAACACCGATTATAAAATAATAGCAAAAATCTTATCTAATAGATTATCTAAATGCTTACCTAAATTAGTGCATATGGATCAAACAGGATTTATCAAAAATAGACAATTGGCAGATAATGTAAAGAAAAGGGTCACTGGCAATGTTGGACAGATAACTGGATGCTCATCAGGAAAGTGAAGGGTGAGTGTTGATCAAAATTAGCTGGGTAGGAGAGGTGATGTGAAGTGATGTGATGCAAGATGTAATTAGTGAGAGTAAACCACTAAATTTGGAGGTGCACTGGAGGCGTAGGACAGTAGTTAGTGTAATGCCAGTACAGTGCCAGCTGTAAGATTGCTGTTCAATTCCCCCTGCAGTTTGTAAAGAGATTGTATCTTCTCCCCATAACCATATGGGTATCCTCCAGGTGCTCCGGTTCTCTCCCCCATTCCAAAGACATACTGGTTGGTAGGTTACTTGGTCATTATAAATTGTCCCCTGATTAGTTCGGTTAAGATTAGTGCAGTATAATTTTCTACATCAATTATATATTACACCACAAAAAATAAAAAAATTAAATCCAAATTTATTGGATCAGTGTTTCCGATGTAACCAGGAAACTGGTACTTTTTTACATTCGACATGGTCTTGCTCTAAAATTCAACCTTTTTGGACAAATTTAAGACTTTTACTGGAACAAATTACAGGAACACAATTTCCTCATAATCCAATATTATTTTTACTAGGTGATATTGAAGGGATAAAACCGAAACTCAAACTAAATAAGTATCAGAAAGAATTTATAAAAATTGCACTAGCAGTAGCCAAAAAAGCTATTGCAGTTACTTGGAAATCGGATACATATTTAAGTATAGATTCTTGGAAGAAAGAAATCTATGGTTGTATTCCATTAGAAAAAATTACTTATAATTTAAGAGATAAATATGAAACATTTCTGAAAATTTGGTGCCCTTATTTACAAAAGACAGGATTAAATATATAGATGCTCTGAAGATGAAACAATTGGTTATTAGGGGAAAGAAATAAATATACATATTAAAGTTATTATGAATTCCATGGAGCATGTGGAGATCTTCCAACAACCAGGCATTCTTTCTTTCTTTCTTTTTTTTTCTATAGGGCAGTTAGGGGGGAGGGGTTAAGGGGAGGGGGTAAGGGTTATATACATTGTTTTTTCATACTTTGTAACCATTTAAAAACGCAATAAAAAAAGTTTAAAAAAAAAGATGTCACACGTACATCAAAGCATTGAAACATGTGCCATTTGCGTCAACAGTCAATGGAATCTGCGATTTTTAAAAGATGTTTTATTGAGCTGGAATGTGGAAGAGCCTTTCCGGCCATTAGAGCCACACTGCCCAGCAATCCCCTGAATTTAATCCGAGCCTAATCACGGGACAATTTATAGTGAACAAGTAACCTACCAACCAGTATGTCTTTGGAATGGGGGAGAAAACCAGAGCACCTGGAAGTTACCCATATGGTTACGGGGAGAAGGTACAATCTCTTCACAAACTGCAGTGGGAATTGAACAGCAATCTTACAGCTGGCACTGTACTGGCATTACACTAACTACTGTTCTACACCTCCAATACACCTCCAAATTTAGTGGTTTAACCTCACTAATTACATCTTGCGTCACATCACATCACATCATATCCTCCATCACATCACCTCTCATACCCACCTAATTTTGATCAACACTCACCCTTCACTTTCCTGATGTACATCCAGTTATCTGTCCAACATTGCCAGTGATGCTTTTCTTTATGCATTGTGACACATTAGCCTTATCATCTCCTGACTGACTGGGGACCATATTATGGCCAGACATTGAGACGGTCCAAGCATGGCGCTTGTAAAAACCACAGAGCAGATCACTGGGTTCTCCCTCTCTCCTACTTGTGACATTTACTGGCAATGTTGTATACAAAGGGCCCGAAGCATTGTTGAGGATCCCTGCTGACAATCTCTTTAACCCACTACTATCAGGAAGGAGGTACAGGAACATCAGGTCCAGAATTGCTAGACTGGGTAACAGCTTTTTCCCTTTGGCTGTTACACTCATGAATACCTTGCCATGACCAAACTGTTTACTGTTTATATGTGTTGTGCTCTACATACATTGTGAATAATATTTTATTAGTTTATTTATGGTAATATTTTGTTTTATGTGCCATGTGTGAACCATGGTCCCGATAATGTTGATTCATTTGGTTATACAATCAGATGACAATAAGCTTAAACTTGGACTTATTAAGATTGTGACTTTGCCATGGCTAAATCACAGTTGTTCCTTTTGTCCTCATTTGTCCAGAAGTGTCACAAGACATGCATGAAAATAATTCTTCAATAGCTTTCTCCCCTCCAAGGGCACTGTCACAAGACGAATGGAACTACAGAAGAACTTACACATGTACCAAGGTGGGACTGTTCAAAAAGTTAGATTCTTGTCTGCTGAAACACAGGCCAGGAGGGAAAAGAAGTAAGCACCAGAATTCAAAGTCAGGTATTAATTGTGAAGGTGAAAAGCTTAAGAGAAACATGAGGGGGATCTTCTTCATTTAGAGGATGGTGAGAGTGTGGAACAAGTTGCCAACAGAAGTGGTAGATGTGGGTTTGCTTCCACCATTTAAGAGAAATTTGGAGAGGTATATGGATGGGACGGGTATGGAGGGCTATGGTCCAGTGCAGATCAATGGGATGAGATGGAATAACAGTTTCACACTAACTAGATGGGTCAAAGGACCTGTCTTTGTGCTTTAATGCTCAAGAAGCAGGGAGAAATGGAGATCATTTAAAGGCAGGGAAGATGAACGTGGGATCCACAGTGACTTGGATCCAAATGTAGTGATGGAAGGTTGTTGCAGAGTTCTAACAGCTTTCAAATACAGATGTGTTATTAATCCCATCGTTATGATCTATCATATAGTTCTTTAGAAAGGAAGCTAACTTTTGATATATCTGCAGTGTTGGAATGTGCAATAGAGCTACACTTTTTTTTATTCATAGGGACATTTAATGAGTCCTACCTAAGCCATCATCCAAGAGCTTCAGTGTAACTGGAGGGCCACTGGGACGTTCAACAATAGCTGTCACATTTGTATTCAGAACTGGCTGAAATCCATAACTAACTTCCACGTAGCAAATCATCGGGCTGTTGGGATCCTTCCTGCCAATGTGCCCATTAACGTTGATTGGTGGAGCTTGTGGATCGGCTGCTCGTGATGTTATGATGATTGTTATGACCTGTTTGGCTCCTGGGTTTTGAATGCTGTAGATCCAAGTTCCAATCTAAGAAACAAAGAGTTGGAAAAATATTATTCTTCCTCATTGACTTGTTTCATATAATCCAGCAGAGCCTATGCTGTTCTTCGGCCAGCTGAACTCCCAATGTTCACTCCAATTTCTTTTACAGTTTCACAGATCTACCATTGCTCTGTGCAGGAAATACTTACATGACCTGAAAACTCTGGGTACATTTTTCTTTTTTATAATACTATGGCTATTTAGAATGAAAATTGAAAAATCAGATATTTTTGATTTTATTTATTAATTGATATAATGAAATACAGTACAAAAAAGAAAATCTTTAACATTTTGTAGGCTTTTAAACTTTTAAACTTAGATGGTATCTGTATTCAGCAGATTGGTGGTTTATTAACAACAAGCTATCCACTTCCATTCTATGTTTATTATTACAATTTGTGGCAGTGTTGCAACTTGAAACACTGACTATGTAAATATGTTGAATCTCTAAAATGTTTCAAAGTAAATATTGTGGTGTGTTTATCGTTTAGAAAATCTATGGATAATATTCATTACCACAACTAATTACATAGTTTCACAATTATATTAGGATAAACTCAAAATCATTTTAACATTATAAGACCATAGGATATAGGAGAAGAATTAGGCCATTTGGGCCATCGAGTTTGCTCCTCCATTTCATCATGGTGGTCCAATTTTCCTCTCACCCTCAGTTTCCTCGATTTTCTCCCCATATCCCTTCATGCCCTGACCTATTAAGAATCTATCAACCTCTGCCTTAAATATACATAAAGACGTGGCCTCCTCAGCTGCCTGTGGCAAGGAATTTCATAGATGCACCACTCTCTGGCTAAAGAAATTCCATCTTATCTCCATTCTAAATTGACAATCCTCTATTCTGAGGCTATTTCCTCTGGTCTTTGACTCTCCTGCCTTAGGAAATATTCTGTCCACATCCATACCATCAAGGTTTTCACCATTCGATAGGTTTCAGTGAGGTTCCCCACATTCTTCTGAACTGCAGCAAATACAGGCCCAGAACCATCAAATGGTCTCCATGTGCCAAGCCATTCAATCTCCTTTGAACCCTCTCATGTTTCAAAACATCCTTTCTAAGATAAGGGCCCAGAACTGCTCACAATACTCCAAGTAAGGCCTCACCAGTGCTTTATGTAACAGAAAATTACAGCTGCGCATGAACAAAGGCTACGTGCATGGGAACATTTCAGTCTCTGCCGGTCACGCACCCACGCATCTTAGAGGGAACAGCACTCTTAAAATAGCCCCATTATTATTTGCTTGGTTTGGAAGCAATGGCCAGGACACTGATGGCTGACTGCTCTCCAGCTTTTATTACTGGGCATTGAGTTCAGGAAGGGGACAGCGCACATGTTCCTGTCTACATCTTGATGAAAAGTTTGAAAGATATGCACAATTAACACTTTTTATTGACACTTTTACCTTCAACTATTATTAAGCGCACTAACTACAATGCTAATCTGCTGGAAGAAAACAGTTGTGCAGAAGCGGAAAGATACCAAAGCCAAACCTTTTCCACTCACTGTCAGTCTCATCTGTTCTCTAAAGATAAAGCTTAGCTTTGTTTTGTTACATGTACATCAAAACATGCTCAAAATGTGGCATTTGTGTGAACAATCAACACGGTCTGAGGATTGTGCAGGTGAAACCTGCAAGTGATACAATGCCTCTGGCACCAACATAGCATTCACTTCTCTCTTATTAACTCCAACCCAACACGTACCTCTTTGCAATATTGGAGGAAACTGGGGCACTCAGAAGAAAGCCATGTGATCACAGGGAGAAGGTACAAACTCCTTCCAGACAGTGGTGAGAATTGAATCATGATCGCTAATTGTCTGTGCTGTAAACTATTACAACTACAGCTACTGTGACAACCATGTTGTTCAGATATGGCTCCATTCTGCACAGCAGACTTACTGGCTTTGAACAGCAGATTGTACCATCGGTCTTCTGGAGAACTCAAAATATACCAGGGAAGTCGTTCTGGTGTGAAACAAAAAGCTCATTTCTCTCACCTGCCTCATGCCATAGGATCTCAAATGTGCTGTAAGGAAGGGTGAGAGCACAGCTAACACAAATGTTGCTTCACAGTTCCAGAACCCTGGTACAGTCCTGAACAATGAAACAACCTCACCTCTAACACGAGGAAATCCACAGATGCTGGAAATTCAAGCAACACACAAAAAATGCTGGTGGAACACAGCAGGTCAGGCAGCATCTATATGGAGAAGAACTGTCGATGTTTCGGGCCGGGACCCTTCGTCAGGACTGTCAAGGCTGATCCTGGGTCCCACTTTACTCCATACACCTGCCTTCTTGCCGTATCCTTTGATAACCTGACTGATGAGGAAACGATCAACTTCCATCTTAAATATACCCATGGACTTGGCCTCTACCATATCTGTGTCAGAGCATTCCACAGATTCTCCAGCTAAAAAAATTCCTCCTTACCTCTGTTCTAAAAGGTTGCTACGCAGTTTTGGGGCTGTACCCTCTGGTTCTGGATAACCCCACCATAGGAAACATCCTCTTTACATCCACTAGTCCTTTCAAGTTTCAATAGGTTTCAATGAGATCCTCACACATTCCTTTAAATTCCAGTGAATACAGACTTAAGCTGGCAAATGCTCTTCATATGTTAACCCCTTCATTCCCAGAAGCATATTCAAGAACCTCTTCTGGACACTGTTCAACGACAACACATAATTTTTGCAGCCAGCAGGGTGAGTATCAGTTCAGTAGAGGTTCAGAATCAAAAAGAGTAGCAAATACAGTACTCATAGTGCTATATCTCAATGCATGGAGCATAAGAAATAAGGTGGATCATCTTGTTACACAATTACAGATTGCCAATTATGATGTGGTGATCATCACTGAATCGTGGCTAAAGGATGGTTGTAGTTGGGAACTGAGTGTCTCAATTTACACGTTGTATCAGAGGGATAGGATGGTAGTCAGAGGGAGTGGTGTGGATTTGCTGGTAAAGAATGACATCAAATCAGTAGAAAGATGGTGATATAGGATCAGAAGATGTTGAATCCTTGTGGGTTTATATTAAGAAACTGCAAGTGCAAAAGAACCCTGATGGCAGTGATATACAGGCCCCTGAACAGTGGCTGGCTGTGGACCACAGATTACAACAGGAAATAGAAAAGGCGTATCAAAAGGGGAATGTTATGATAGTCATGGGAGATTTCACCATGCACATCGATCAGGAAACTCTTATTGGTAATGGATCTCAAAAGAGCGAGTTTGTTGAATGCCTATGAGGTGGCTTTTTAGAGCAGTTTGTCATTGAGCTTACTAGGGGATCAGCTGTACTAGATTGGGCGCTATACAGTGATGAGGGAGGTTAAGAACCAGTGATCACAATATGATTGAGTTCAACTTGAAGTTTGATAGGGAGAAAATAAAGTCTGATGCAACAGTATTTCAGTGGAGTAAAGGAAATTACACTGGAATAAGAGAGGTGTTGGCCAAAGTATATTGGAAGGATATGTTGGCAGGGGTGACTACAGAGCAGCAATGGCAAGAGTTTCAAGGAAAGATGAGGAAGGTGCAGGATAGATGCATTTCAAAAACAAAGTAATTCTCAATGGCTGACAAGGGAAGTCAAAGCTAATGTAAAAGCAAAAGAGAGGGCATACAACAAAGCAAGAAAGAGTGGGAATACAGAGGATTGGGAAGCTTTTAAAATTCTACAAAGAACAACAAGAAGAGTCATTAGGAGGGAAAAGACGAAGTACAAAAGCAAGCTACCAAATAATATCAAAGTGGATAGTAAAAGCTTTTTCAAGTATGTAAAAAATAAATATGAGAGTGGATATAGGAAAATGAGGCTGGAGAAATAATTACAGGGAACAAGGAGATGGCAGATGAATTAAATGAGTATTTTGCATTAGTCTTCACTGTGGAAGTCACTAGCAATGTGCCAGATGTTGAAGGGTGTGAGGGAAGAGAAGAGAGTATTATGTGGAGAAGGTGCTCAAAAAGCTGAAAGATCTAAGGATATATAGTCACCCAGACCGGATGAGCATCACCCTAGGGTTCTGAAAGAGGTAGTAGTAGAGATTGTGGAGGCATTAGCAATGAACTTCGAAAAAAAAATCACTGGAGTCGGGCATGGTGCCAAAGGACTGGAAAATTGCAAATGTCTCTCCACTCTTTAAGAAAGGAGGAAGGCAGCAGAAATGAAATTATACACCAGGTAACTTGATCTCAGTGGTTTGGAAGATGTTGGATTCAATTGGTAAGGATGAGGTTACGGAGTACTTAGTGACACAGGACAAGACAGGACAAAGCCAGAATGGTTCTCTTAAGAGAAAACATTGCCTGATGAACTTGTTGGAACTCTTAGAGGATATTACAAGAAGGATAGGTAAAGGGGATGCTGTGGATGTTGTATATTTGGACTTTCAGAAGGCCTTCGACAAGGTGCCACACATGAGGCTGCTTACCAAATTAAGAGCTCATGAGATTACAGGAAAGTACTGGCGTGGGTACACCATTGGCTGATTGGTAGGAGGCAATGAGTGGAAATAAAGGGGTCCTTTTCTGGAAGGCCGCCAGTGACTAGTGGTGTTCTGCAGGGGTCAGCACGGGGACCACTTCTTTTCATGCTGTATATCAATGTTTTAGATGATGGAATAGATGGCTTTGTTCCCAAGTTTGCAGGTAGTGTTGAGGAACCAGGTAGGTTGCAGGTCGACATTAGGCGATTGGACAAGAGAGTGGCAAATGAAATACAATGTGGCAAAATGCATGGTCATGCACTTTGGTGGAAGAAATAGATGCACAGCCTAGTTTCTAAATAGGGAACAAACCTAAAACTCTGAGATGCTTGGGGACTTGGAAGTCCTTGTGAAGAAGGTTAACTTGCAGGTAGAGTTGGTGACGAGGAAGGCAAATGCAATGTTAGCATTCATTTCAAGAGGTCTAGAATACAAGAGCAAAGATGTGATGCTGAGGCTTTATAAGGTGCTAGCGAGGCCCCACCTTGAGTATTGTGAACAGTGTTGGGCTCCTCATCTTACGAAAGATGTAGTGGCATTGAAAAGGGTTCAGGGGAGGTTTACAAGGATGATTCAGGGAATGAAAGGGTTATCACAGGAGGAACGTTTGATTGCTCTGGGTCTGTACTTGCCGGAATTTAAAAGAATGAGGGGAATCTCATTGAAACCTTTCAAGTGTTGAAAGGCCTAGATAAAGTACATGTGGAAAGGATATTTCTCATAGTGGGGGGAGTCGAGAGCACAGTGAGCACAGTGTTAGGATAGTGGGGCATCCACTTAAACCAGAGATGTGGAGAAACAGATGCAGAGATGCAGAGGGTGGTAAATTTGTGGTGAATTTATTACCACAAGCAGCTGTGGAGGCCAGGTCATTATTGTTCCTTTTACCAAAATGCATTATCATGCATTTCCTAACTCCGTATTCCATCTGTTTCTTCTTTGCTCATTCTTTCAATTTGCTGCTGCCATCGCATTGCCCCCTGAACACTACCTTCCCCATCACCTTTCTATGTATCATCCACAAACTTTGCCACAAAGCCATTAATTCCATTATCCAAATCATCAACAAACAATGTGAAAAATAGCAGTCCAATAATGAACCTTGAGGAACACCACTACTGCAGTTACTGGTACCTGACCAGAAAAGGCCCCCTTTATTCCCACTCACTGCCTCCTGCCTGTCAGCCATTCCTCTATCCATGCCAGTATCTTTCCTGTAACATCATTGGCTTTTTATCTTGTTAAGTAGTCTCATGTGTGGTATCTTATCAACTGCCTTCTGAAAGTACAAGTAGGTGACATCCACTGTCTCTCCTTTGTCCACCCTGTTTGTTAATTTCTCAAAGTACCTTAACAGATTTGTCAGGCAATATTTTCCTTTACAGAACCCATGCTGAATTTACATAAGAAAATAGGAAATGGGAGCAGGAGGAGGCCATCCAGCCCATCGAGCCTGTGTCACCAAGATTTAACTTATTCTATCATTAGTCTCCAAGTACCCCCAAACCTCATCCTTAATAGTAGACTCCAACACTTTCTCAACCACTGAGGGTAGGCTAACTGGCCTATAATTTTCTTCCTTTTGCCTTCCTCCCTTCTTAAAGAGTGGAGTGACATTTACAATCTTCCAGTCCTCTGGGACCATGCCAGAATCGAGTGATTCTTGAAAGATCATGACCAGTGCATCCATTATCTTTTCCGCAGGCTCTCTCAGGACTCCAGGTTGTAGCCCATCTGGTCCAGGTGGCTTATCCACCTTAAGAATTTGAGTTTGCCCAGCACTTTTTTCTTTGAAATAGCAACAGAATTCACTCCTACTCCCTAACGCTCATGGACCTCTGGCAGATTACTAATGTCTTCCACAGTGAAGACAGATGCAAAATACCCATTAGGTTCATCTGCCATTTCTTTGTCCCCATCACTACTTCACCAGCATCATTTCCTAGTGGTCCAATATCAACTCTCCCCTCCCCTTTACTCTTCCTATAACAAAAAAAATGATATCCTCCCTTATATTATTGGCTAGTTTGTCTTCATATTTCATCTTTTCCTTTCTTATAGCTTTTTAGTTTCCTCTTGTTGGATGTTAAAAGCTTCCCAATCATCCAACTTTCCACTCACTTTTGCTACCTTAATGGTCCTTTCCTTGGTTTTCCTCCAATCCACCTGAGCAAGTTCCTCTCCCATGCCTCTATAATACCCTTTATTCCATTGCAATATTGATACATGTGACTTAACCTTCTCCTTCTCAAATTGCAGTATGAGTTCAATCATATTTCGATCTTTGCCTCCTAAGGGTTCCTTTACGTTAGGCATATCTGGGTTAGTACACAACACTCAATCTTAGACAGACTTTCCCTGAGTAGGTTCAAGCACAAGCTGCTCTAAAAAGCCATCTCAAAGGCATTCAACAAGTTCCCTTTCTTGTGATTCAACACAAACCTGATTGTTCCAATCCCCTTGCATATTGAAATCCCCCAATACAATTATGACATTACCCTTATTACATGCCTTCTCCAGCTTCCTTTGCAATCTCAACCTCACATCTTGGCTATTATTTGGAGGACTATATATGATTCTCATAATGTGCTATTTTATACCCTTGTAGTTTCTTAACTCCATCACAAAGATTCAACGTTTTCTGACCCTGTCACCTCTTTCTAAAGATGTAATCCCATCTCTTACCAACCGAGTCACACCACCACCTATGCCTTCCTGCCTGTCCTTTTGACTCAAAATATACGCTTTCCTAAGCTCCCAACTATGACCTTCTTTCAACCCGACTCAGTGATGCCCACAACATTACACCAATGAATCTCTAGCTGCGCCACGAGTTTGTCCACTTTATTCTGACTGCTATGCACATTTAAATATAGTCCTGCATTCTCACCCTTTTGAACTTTGCCTCTGTAGTACAATTTAATTCTTTGTTCTGGATGCATTTATGTCCAGTCTTTGGCTTGCTCTTCCTTACATTCATATTACATCCATCAACTACTTGGAAACAGGCTGGCTCATCCTCAGCTCTGTCATATTGGCTCCCATCCCCCTGCCATATTAGTTTAAACCACTTCCAACAGATAACCCTAGTAAACATGCCTTCAAGAATCTTAGTTCTCCCCCCCCCCCCCCCACCACCAGATTCAAGCTCAACCCGTCCCTTTGGTTCAGGTCCTACCTGCTTCAGAAGAAATTCCAATCATCCAGAAATCGGAATCTAGTCCCTGCTCCCTGCTCCAATTCTTCAGTCATGCACTTATCCACCACCTCATTCTATTCCTATCTTCACTGTCATGTGGCACAGGAAGCAATCCCGAGATTACTATCCTTGCGGTCCTGCTCATCAGCTTCCTTCCTAACTCTCTGTATTCTGTTTTCAGGACCTCCTCCCTTTTCCTACCTATGTTGTTGGTACCAATATGGACCATGACTTCTGGCTGCTCACTCTCCCTTTTCAGGATATTGTGGACACATTTAGAAACATCATACACTCTGGCACCAGAGAGGCAAGCTACCATCCATGTTCCATTTTTGCGTCCACAGAATCGCTTATCTGTCCCCCTGACTATAGAGTCCATGATTACTGCCGACATTCTCTTCAGTTCCCTACTCTTCTGAGCTAGAGGGACAGACTGGCTGCTTCCACCAGGTATGTTGCCCCTCCCCCAAACAGTACTCAAAATGGAGTAACACACACAAAATGCTGGAGAAACTCTGCAGGTTGGTAGCATCTACAGAGACGTTTTGGGTGGAGAGTCTGCTCTGTGAATCTCACTGAAGATTCATCAGCAAGCTCATACTGCGGAGCTCTAGACTGGGAGCAAAACATCCTCTGTCCCAGAGAGCATCTCACCCAAAACGCTGGAGGAACTCAGAAGCTCAGGCAGCTGCAATGGAACAGCTGTCACTTTGGCCAGGAGGTGCATTTCATACTTACTTCTTGGGATGCTGATGGCTGCTGTGGAAAATAGGGTCATATCTGAACTGAGAATGCATTTGGACAAATTAGCCAGAGCAAACAGGCAATCAAATAGAAAACAATCGAAAAGCAAAAGCAGAATTACACAACTGGTGAAACAGCACCCAGATGAACGCTTTAGCCATTATAGTACATATTTTGATCCATACCTCTGCAGTGCCATTAATCTTAAGACGGGCTGATCTTGCAGACTGATCTATTTTGAAGTCAGAATTACTGTAAGTATTTCCGCTGGGGTCATGTACAAATATTTTTGGATTATCACTCTCCCAATTCACCACAAAAAAGGTGTCATTCCCAACTGTCTTATCAATGACAACTGTGTCATTCAACCAGCCACTGGTCTCCAAGCTTTGCCCTGAGTTTTCAAGCTGGAACCAAATAAACAGAATTATTACTTTACTGTCATAAAATCAGTAAGTGAAATTAATGGTATGTTCCCTAGCTAAGTTGCTGGATGAACTTTAGTTGTGGCTAAATAGCAGAATCTAAAAGGATAGAACATAGAACATTGAAGAGAACAGGGCAGGAACAGGCCATTCGGCCAACAATGTCGTGCCAAACCAGTTAAAAATCCATTTTTAAAAAACTCGAAAACTAATCCCACCTACCTATATTATGTCCATATCCCTCCATCTTCCTTACATCCATGTGCTTATCCAAACACCTCTTAAAAGATCAGCACGTACAAAAGGGGTCTTGGCCCGAAACGTTGACTGCTCATTTCAATGGATGCTGCCCGACCTGCTGTTCATCCAGCTTTTGTATATGTTGATTTGACCACAGCATCTGCAGTGTACTTTGTATTTATCTCGTAAAAGATGTTTGCCTTTATGCCTTTACCACCATACCAGGCAGCACATTCCGGGCATTCACAACTCTCTAAGTAATAAACTTACCACTCACATCCCCCTTCAGCCTAATGCCTCTCACCTTCAATGCATGCCCTCTGGTATTAGAGATTTCAACCCTGGGAAACAGATATTCTTTGTCCACTCTAACTATGCCTCTCATAATCTTGTAAACCTCTATTAGATCTTCCTTCAGCCTCTACCACTCCAGAGAAAACAACCCAAATTTATCCAGCCTCTCGTGAAACTCTTCTGCACCTTCTCCAAAAGCTCAACATTGTTGCGAAAGTGGGGTGGCCAGAATTGTATGCAGTACTCCAGTTCAAGTGCACCCTGTCCCTCTTGTACAAGTTACCCCTTCCCCAGAAATTTCCCAGTCACCCAGGAACTTGAAACCTTGTCCCCATCACCATCTCTGCAGCCACTCATTCATCTGTGCTGTCGCCCCATTCCTACCTGCACTACCCCATGGTATAGGGGTAATCCAAAGATTACAACCTTGGAGTTCCTTCCCTTCAGCTTCTTTATATACTCACTGCGTAGGACACCTTCCCCTTTTCTGCCTGTGTCATTGGTGCCAATATGCACCATGACTGCTGGCTTTTCCCCCTTCCCTTTGACTATATCCTACAGCTGCTCCTATACATCATGGACTCTAGCACTCGGGAGGGAACACCCCTTCTGGGTGTGGCTTTTGCAGCCACAGAAGCTCCTTTCTGTCCCCCTTACCATTGAGTCCCCAACCACACAGCCTGGCTTTACCCTTCCCTGTCGAGCCTCAGGGCAGGGCTCAGTGCCACCAGCCTGGCTGCTGCTGCCATGATCTGATGGGTCACCCCCCAGCAGTACCCAAAGGGGCATACTCGTTGCCGAGGGGAATGGCCACAGGGGAACCCTGCACAGATGGATGGCATGGTATGGAATTAGACCATTAGATATTGGAGCAGAATTAGGCCATTTGGCCCATCAAGTCTTCACCAATCTATCTTGGCTGATTTATTAGCCCTCTCAACCTCATTCTCCTGCTTTCTCCCCAAAACCTGATCTCTGTTCCGAAGCCGTGCTCTTTGGTTCTAGATCCCCCCATTATAGGAAACATCCTCTCCACATCCACTCTATCCAGGCCTTCCAATATTTAATAGATTTCAATAGGATCACAGCCCCCCCATCACCATTCTTCTAAAATCCAGCAAGTACAGGTTCAGAGCCATCAAACACTCGTAACATGTTAACCCTTTCATTCCTGAGATAATTCTCACGTAACTCTGCCGGACCCTCTCCAATGCCAGCATATCCTTTCCTGATAAGGGGACCAAAATTCAAAGTTCAAAGTAAATTTTATTATCAAACTACATATATGTCACCATATACAACCCTGAGAATATTTCCCTTGTGGGCATACTCAACAAATCTATAGAGTAGAAACTATAACAGAAGTACAGAATGACCACCCTAACTAGGGTATTCAACCAGAGTGCAGAAGACTGTGCAAATGACAAAAGAAGAAACAATAATGATAATAAATAAATAATAATAAATAAATAAGTAATAAGTACCAAGTACATGAGATGATGAGTTCTTGGTAATGGAAGCATTTGAATGATGGGGCAAGTGAAGTTGAATGAAATAATCTGCTTTGTTCAAGAGTCTGAGGGATAGTAAGTATTACTAAATCTGGTGGTGTGAGTGCTAACCTTCTTCCTGATGACAGCAGTGAGAAGAGAGCATGTCCTAGGTGGTGGGTGTCCCTGCTGACGGATGCTGCTTTCCTGAGACAGTCTTTCATGTAGACGTGCTCAGTGGTTGTGAAAGCTTTACCTGTGATAGACTAGGCCATGTCCACTACTTTTTGGTACATTTTTCCTTTCAAGGGCATTGGTGTTTCCATACCAGGCTAAGATGCAGCCAGACAATCTTCTCTCCACTTCAGATATATAGAAGTCTGTCAAAGTTCTAGATGTCATGTCGAATCTTCACAAACTTCTAAGGAAATAGAGGGACTGCTGTGCTTTCTTTGTATTTGTGTTTACGTGCTGGGCCCAGGATACACAATAGTCCAAGTGCAGTCAGATTTCATGGAAATAAATTATTGTGGAATTTGTAGCTGTCTAACATCTCCAGTTCAGGGTTGAATCCGGACCTCTTGTGTAGAGTTTTTATACCCTCCCAGTGACTACATATGTGCTCCTACTTCCCAAAGGTACATTGATAGATGTTTTTGCTAAATGATGATGGTGCCTCCATTGGTGGTTATTCAATGAAAGGGGGAATCAATGGGCATGTGATGGAATAAATGTTAGGGCTAAAGAGGGAAAGGGAAATCAGGTGGAGTCATACAGTCATACAATCATACAGGAGAGAAACAGGACTTTCAACACATCTGGTCCATGCCATCCTTATCCTATCTACCTGCACCCAGCCTACAGCCCTCCATACTTAGGTCTTCAAATCCCAGCAAAATCATTGTAATGATAGATGGAGTTGCTCTGATTTGCAAGGCCTCTTTCAGTGGTACAACAATATAGTATCTAATTTTATTGATTGTGTTAATATGGAGGAATAAACTTCATAAATACATGCAACACTCTTTAAACTATTATAGTTTTCGATACAGGTCCCGTTGTGTGCCACAATGAATTGCTACAAACCAGGGGAAGAGTGGCTTGGTTCATGGACGATGCTGCAGGAATAAGTCTCGAGTCTCGGGTTGACTAGATAGTTGGAAGACCACAGGAATAGCAAAGAGGTGAAATGGAAGTTGGAGACTCAAGCAGTGACTAAGATGAATGTCAGACATGGAAGCATTTTGGCAATGTGGCCCCTTGGCATTAATATCTCCAATGCTACAGTTTAGGTAGGATCTTACTGAAAAATATTCAAACCTGGATGGACAGTTGGCTGCTGTTGCCATTTCCTGATACTAATCCCGTGAAGGAATCAATTAATCCACTTACATCCACGTTATCTGTTGCTGCAAACTGTAAGCCCCCTGCAGGACAAAATGACAAGTTTTACAAAAAACTCAGCTATTATTTATGACACATACTAATTGAAAAAAAGTGGGTGGAATGGTATCGTAGCATTTAGTGTAACGGTATTACAATGCCAACATCCAGGTTCAAATCCCACTGCTGACTGTAAGGAGTTTGTACATTCACTCCTTGACCATGTGGGATTCCATAAGACCATGAGACATGGCAGTTGAATTAGGACATTTGGCCCATTGAGTCTGCTCTACCATTCGATCATGGCTGATCCTTTGTTCCCATGTTCAGTCCCACTGCCTTTGATGCTGTGTCCAATTAAGACGCTGTCAAGCTCTGCCTTAGATACATCTAACAACATGGTCTCCACAGCTACCCATGGTAACAAATTCCACAAATACCCCACTCTCTGGTTAAAGCAATTTCTCCGCATCTCTGTTTTAAATGGATGCACATCCATCTTGGGGACAAGGTGCCCTTTTGTCCTAGAATCCTACATCATGGGAAACAACCTTTCCACATCTACTCTGTCTGGGCCTCACAACATTTGAAAGGTTTCAATGAGATCCTTCCCCTCATCCTTCTAAATTTCAGTGAGTACATGCCCAGAGCTATCAAGGTTCCTCGTATGATTACCTTTTCATTCCCGGAATCATCCTTGTGAGCCTCCTCTGAACCCCCTCCAATGCCAGCACATCTTTGCTTAGATGAGGAGCCCAAAACTGTTCACAATACTCAAGGTGAGTCCTCATAGTGCCTCATAAAGCCTCAACATCACATCTCTGCTCGTTATTCTACACTTCTTGAAATGAATGCTAACATTGCATATGCCCTCTTCCACCACCAACTCAAACTGTAAGTTAATCTTTAGGGTGTTCTGCACAAATTCCTTTGCATTTCAAATTTTTGGATTTTTCTCCCTGTTTAGAAAATAGTCTACCCATTTATTTCTACTACCAAAGTGAATGACCATGCATTTTCCAACATTGTATTTCATTTGCCACTTTCTTGCTCATTCTCCTAATCTGACTAAGTCCTTCTGCAGCCTACCTGTTTCCTCAACACTTCCTGCCCCTCCACCAGTTTTGTGTCATCTGCAGACATGGCAACAAAGCCACCTATTCCATCATCTAAATCATTTATACATAGCATAGAATGAAGTGGACCCAACACCGCCCCCCGCAGAACATCACTATTCACTGGCAGCCAACCTGAAAAGGATCCTTTGATTACCACTTACTGCCTCCTACCATCAGCTAATGTTCTAACCATGCCAGTAACTTTCTTGTTATACCATGGGCTCTTAACTTGGTAAGCAGTCTTATGTGTTGCATCTTATCAAAGGCCTTCTACAAGTCCAAATATAAAACATCCACTGCATCCCCTTTATCTATCCTACTTGTAATCTCCTCAATGAACTCCAACAGGTTCAACAGACATCCTCACTTTGTCCTATCTTGTCCTGTGTCACCAAGTACTCCATAACTTCATCCTTAACAATTGACTCCAACAAGTTCCCAACCTCTGAGGTCAGGCTATCTGGTCTTTCTTAAAGAATGGAGTGGCATTTGCAATTTTCCAGTCCTCTGGCACTATGCCAGTGCCCAATGATTTTTGAATCATTGCTAATGCCTCCACAATCTCTATGCTACCCCTTTCAGAACCCTAGGGTGCAGATCATTTGGTCCAGGTGACCTCTGTACCTTAGGTCTTTCAGCTTTTTGAGCACCTTCTCCCTTGTAATAATAATTGCACTCACTTCTTTTCCCTCACACCCTTCAACATCTGGCACACTGATAGTGTCTTCCAGAGTGAAGACTGATACAAAATACTCATCTAGTTCATCTGCCATCTCCTTGTCCCCGTAATTATTTTTCTCTGGCCTCATTTTCTAGTGGTCCTATATCTACTCTATATATGTCTATTGTGACAGACCTCCCTGTTGCCACCTACTTCAACTCTGCCCCTCATTCCCATCTAGATATGTCCATACATGGCCTCCTCTACTGCCATGATGAGGCCACACTCTGGTTGGAGGAGCAACACCTCATCTACCGTTTGAGTAGCCTCCAGCCTGGTGGTATGAACATTGAATTGTCCAATTTCTGGTAATTTCCTCCCACTCCCCTCCCCCTATCCCAGGTCCCTCTCTGCCTCTCTCCCCTTTCAACTTTCTGCTCCTTTATCTCTACAGTTCTTTCATGCTTATCCCCCTCCCCTCTTTATCTTTCCTCTGATTGGTTTTCCATCTGGTGCGTCTAGCCCTACCCCCTCCCCTATCTCTATTACTGGGCTTCGGCACTCTCCTCCCCCCCATTCCTGATGAAGGTTCTTGGCCCGAAATGTTGGCTGCTCTTTTCTCATGGATGCTGCCTGACCTGCTGAGTTCTTCCAGCGTTGTGTACGTAACAGAGAGTAAGAGATGGAGAGTTTCTTAAGTGCATCTATTTTAATGCTAGGAGCATTGTAAGAAAGGTGGATGAGCTTAGAGCATGCATTGGTACCTGGAAATATGAGGTTGTAGCTATTAGTGAAACATGGCTGCAGGAAGGGTGTGATTGGCAACTAAATATTCCTGGATTTCGTAGGTTCAGGTGTGATAGAATCAGAGGAGCAAGAGGGGGAGGTGTTGCTTTGCTTGTCAGAGAAAATATTACAGCGGTGCTTTGGCAGGATAGATTAGAGGGCTCGGCTAGGGAGTCTATTTGGGTGGAATTCAGGAATGGGAAAGATGCAGTAACACATAGCAGAGTATTATAGACCATCTAATGGGGAGCGAGAATTGGAGGAGCAAATTTGTAAAGAGATAGCAGATAGTTGTAGTAAGCACAAGGTTGTGATTGTGAGAGATTTTGCTTTTCCACACATAGACTGGGAAGCCCATTCTATAAAATGGCTGGATGGTTTGGAGTTTGTAAAATGTGTGTAGGATAGTTTTTTGCAGTAGTACATAGACGTACCAATTCGAGAAGGGGCAGTGTTGGATCTCCTGTTAGGGAATGAGATAGGTCAGGTGATGGATATATGTGTTGGGGAGCACTTCCGGTCTAGTGATCACAATGCCATTAGTTTCAATATAATTATGGAGAAGGATACGACTGGACCCAGGTTTGAGATTTTTGATTGGAGAAAGGCTAACTTTGAGGAGATGTGAAAGGATTTAAAAGGAGTGGATTGGGACAATTTGTTTTATGGGAAGGATGAAATAGAGAAATCAAGGTCATTTAAAGGTAAAATTTTGAGGATACAGAGTTTTTATGTTCCTGTTAGGTTGAAAGGAAAGGTTAAGAGTTTGAGAGAGCCATGGTTTTCAAGGGATATTTGAAACTTGGTTCGGAAAAAGAGAGAGATCCACAATATATATGGGCAGCATGGAGTAAAAGAGGTTCTCAAGGAATATAAATAATGTAAAAAGAAGCTTAAGAAAGAAATTAGAAAAGCTAAAAGAAGATATGAGGTCTCTTTGGCAAGTAAAGTGAAAATGAATCCAAAGGGTTTGTACAGTTATATTAATAGCAAAAGGATAAAATTGGTCCCTTAGAGAATCAGAGTGGACAGCTATGTGTGGAGCCAAAAGAAATGGGGGAGATTTTGAACAATATCTTTTTTTTTGGTATTCACTAAGGAGAAGGATATTTAATTGTGTGAGGTAAAGGAAAAAGTAGGGTAGTTATGGAAACTATGATGATTAAAGAAGAGGAAGTACTGGCTCTTTTAAAGAATATAAAAATGGGTAAGTCTCCAGGTCCTAACAGTATATTCCCTAGGACCTTGAGGGAAGTTAGTGCAGAAATAGCAGGGGCTCTGATAGAAATATTTCAAATGTCATTTGAAACAGGGATGGTGCCGGAGGATTGGCGTATTGCTCATGTGGTTCCATTGTTTAAAAAGGGTGCTAAGAGTAAACCTGGCAATTATCAGCCTGTAAGTTTGACGTCAGTAGTGGGTAAGTTAATGGAAAGTATTCTTAGAGATGGTATATATAATTATCTGGATAGACAGGGTCTGATTAAGAACAGTCAACATGGATTTGTACGTGGAAAGTCATGTTTGACAAATCTTATTGAATTTTTTGAAGAAGTTACTAGGAATGTTGATGAGGGTAAAATAGTGGATGTTGTCTATATGGACCAGTAAGGGCTTTGACAAGGTTCCACATGGAAGCTTAGTTAGGAAGGTTCAGGGCATAGTGGTGGATAACTGTTTGTCGGGTTGGAGGCTGGTGAGTAGTGGTGTGCCTCAGGGATCTGTACTGGGTCCAATGTTGTTTGTCATATACATCAATGATCTGGATGATGGGGTGGTAAATCGGATTAGTAAGTATGCAGATGATACGTAGATAGGTGGCATTGTGGATAATGAAGTAGGTTATCAAAGCTTGCAGAGAGATTTAGGCCAGTTAGAAAAGTGGGCTGAAAGAAGGCAGATGGAGTTTAATGCTGATATATGTGAGGAGCTATATTTTGGTAGGACTAATCAAAATAGGACATATGTGGTAAATGGTAGTGCATTGAGGAATGCAGTAGAACAGAGTGATCTAGGAATAATGGTGCATAGTTACCTGAAGGTAGAATCTCATGTGGATAAGTTGGTGAAGAAAGCTTTTGGAATGCTGGCCTTTATAAATCAGAGCATTGAGTTTAGGAGTTGGGATGTAATGTTAAAATTGTACAAAGTCTTGGTGAGGCCAAATTTGGAGTATTGTGAACAGTTCAGTCACAGAGTTATAGGAAAGATGTCAACAAATTAGAGAGAGTACAGAAGAGATTTACTAGAATGTTACCTGGGTTTCAGCACCTAAGTTACAGAGAAAGGTTGAACAATTTAGGTCTTTATTCTTCGGAGCTTAGAAGGTTGAGGGGGATAGATAGAGGTGATGTAGATAGGCTTTTTCCTTTGAGAGTAGGAGAGATTCAAACAAGAGTTGAGAGTTAAGGGGCAAAAGTTTAGGGGTAACACGAGGAGGAACTTCTTTACTCAGAGAGTGGTAGCTGTGTGGAATCAGCTTCGAGTAGAAATGGTAGAGGCAGATTTGATTTTGTCAATTAAAAAAAAATTGGATAGGTAAATGGACAGAAAGGGAATGGAATGTTATGGGCTGGGTGCAGGTAGGTGGGACTGGTTGAGAGTAAGTGTTCAGCACGAACTAGAAGGGCCAAGATGGCCTGTTCCTGTGCTGTGATTGTTATATGGTTATATGTTCAATCCCCTATATCTATCCTACTTGTAATCTCCTCAAAGAACTCCAACAATTTGAACAGACATCCCCACTTTGTCCTATCTTGTCCTGTGTCACCAAGTACTCCATAACTTCATCCATAACAATTGACTCCAACATCTTCCCAACCACTTGAGGTCAGCTAACTGGTCTTTCTTAAAGAATGGAGTGGCATTAGCAATTTTCCTGTCCTCTAGCACCATGCCTGTGCCTAACAATTTTTAATCATTGCTAATGCCTCCACAATCTCTATGTTACCTCTTTCAGAACCCTAGCGTGCAGATCATTTGGTCCAGGTGACCTCTGTACCTTAGGTCTTTCAGCTTTTTGAGCACCTTCTCCCTTGTAATAATAATTGCACTCACTTCTCTTCCCTCACACCCTTCAACATCTGGCACACTGATAGTGTTTTCTATAGTGAAGACTGATACAAAATACTCATTTAGTTCATCTGCCATCTCCTTGTCCCCATAATTATTTTTCTCTGGCCTCATTTTCTAGTGGTCCTATATCTACTCTTATCTCTCTTTTATTTTTTGCATATTTGTAAATGTTTTTACTATCCACTTTGATATTGTTTGCTAGCTTGCTTTCATATTTCATCCTCCTAATGACTCTTTTCTTTGCTTTCTTTAGGCTTTTAAAAGCTTCTCAACCCTCTATCTTTCCACATTCTTTTGCTGTGTTGTATGCTCTCTCTGCTTTTACATTCGCTTTGACTTCCCTTGTCAACCACGATTGTACTATTTTGCCATTGAGTATTTCTTTGTTTTTGGAATGCATCTATCCCACATGTTCCTCATTTTTCCCAGAAACGCACACCATTGCTGCTCTGCTGACATCCCTACCAGAAGCTCCTTCCAATTTACTTTGGCCAACGCCAGTCAAAACACTGTAATTTCCTTTACTCTACTGAAATACTGCTACGTCAGATTTTACTTTCTCCCAAAAAATTTTAACTTGAACTCAAACATATTGTGATAACTGCTTCCTCAGAGTTCTTTTCCTTCAGGTTCCCTTGTGGCCTCTGGTTCATTACATAACACCCATTCCAGGTTAGCTGATCCCCTAGTAGTCTCCTCCTGTAGTTCACAGATGTACAGATTAGTTAATGGTCACTTGAGTGTATTTGGCTTGTTGGGCTGAAAGGGTCTCTTATTGTGTTGCATCTCTAAAAATAAATAAAAAAGTCATAACCAGTAGGATTAAAATAGTTAAATCTTTCAGTTCTGACTTTAACTTTGCCCTTCTGACATGAAGAGATGGATCGACTTTGCCTCTAACTTTCACCCAATCCTCTAATTCACTTGGTCCATCTCGGACACTTCTCTCCCCTTTCTCAATCTCTCGGTCTCCATCTCTGGAGATAGACTGTCCACTGACATCTTCTATAAACCCACCGACTCCCATAACTACCTTGATTATACCTCTTCCCACCCTGCCAAATGCAAAAATTCTATTCCCTATTCCCAGTTCCTCCGTCTCTGCTGCATCTGCTCCAAGGATGAGGCTTTCCATTCCAGGGTATCCCAAATGTCCTCTTTCTTTAAGAATCATGGTTTCCCTTCTGCCATCATCGACGATGTCCTCACCCGCATCTCCTCCATTTCCTGCACTTCAGTTCTCACCCCATCCTCCTGTCACCACAACAGGGACTATGTCCCCCTTGTCCTCACCTATCACCCCAGCAGCCTCCCGATCCAGCATATTATCCTTCATAACTTCTGCCACCTTCAACAGGATCCCACCACTAAGGACATCTATCCCTCTCTACCACTCTCTGCTTTTCACAGGGATCGTTCCCTCCGCGACTGCCTGGTCCACACGTCCCTCCCCACAGATCTCCCACCTGGCACTTATCCCTGCAAGCGTAAGTGCTACAGCCGTCTCTACACCTCCTCTCTTACCACCATTCAGGGCCCCAACCAGTCCTTCCAGGTGAGGCAACACTTCACTTGTGAGTCTGTTGGGGTAATCTATTGCATCTGGTACTCCCGATATGGCCTTCTCTACATCGGCGAGACCCGACGCAGATTGGGGGACCGCTTCGTCGAGCACCTCCACTCCGTCCGCCACAACAGACAGGATCTCCCGGTTGCCACCCGCTTCAACTCTGCTTCACATTCCCATTCGGATATGTCCATACATGGCCTCCTCTACTGCCATGATGAGGCGAAACTCAGGTTGGAGGAGCAACACCTCATATACTGTCTGGGGGTAGTCTCCAGCCCCTTGGTATGAACATCGAATTCTCCAACTTCCGGTAATTCCCTGCCTTTCCCTTCCCCTGTACCACCTTGACTCTGTCTTCTCTTCTAGCTGCCTATTGCCTCTCATGACTCTGCCTTCTTCTACTACCAATAGTGCTTTCCCCTTAGATTCCTTCGTCACCTCTCCTGCCTATCCCCTCCCTGCTTCCCCTCCTCCACCCCTTGATCATTCCTCTGATTGGTTTTCCACCCTCCCCCCCACCTTCTTTATAGGGCCCCTGCCCCCTCTTTCATTAGTCCTGACGAAGGGTCTCGACCCGAAATGTTGACTGCTCCTTTCAACGGATGCTGCCCAACCTGCTGAGTTCATCCAGCTTGTTTGTACATCTTGATTTGACCACAGCATCTGCAGTGTACTTTGTGTTTAGAGATCGGAGGTATTGTGTATGAAATGGCTGCTGTTAGTCCTATCCACAGTCTTAACAGGACATCCTGGGCAGTGTGTTCCCAGAATCCAGGATTATGTTCATGAAGTGGAAGACAGCTGTCCAGTGTCTTCTGCTACTCAATGTTTGGTGGGTTCATATTCTCCACACAGTATCTTCAGCTATTTCCTTTGACCAGGTATTTTAGTGCAGTTACCTGTCATGGTTGAGAGCTCTTCTAACTGTACAGCTGCAGATGGTCCTAGAGCAATGGTATGGATTACAGCTCCACTTGCTTCCACTTCTGGGAAGCAGGTGCTTATTTGACCATCCTGTCCATCTGTCAGTAAAATAATTTCATCACCCTCTGTAGCATTGTCATCACCACGAAGTACCTGCAACAATCAGATGTCAACATGGAAAAAATGCAACACCTGTAATCAGTAGAACTGGCAAAACAGTCCAGGCTTACCTGAAATCCAGCCCTAACCCCAGCACAGACGCTCGTTCCCCCACCAGGTGATGTTGGTAACAGCTGTACAAGATTCTCCCTTACGGCATCATTATCGATCCTTTTTAACCGTGTTTTAATGCTGGCACCAGAGTTAAAAGTGACAATTCCAACTTGTGATCCTGTTTCAGCAATCTGCAGTAGGAATATCTCAGCAGCTTGTCGGAGTCTGACAATGCGATTCTCCTGTACATCAGAAAAATAAAATTCAATGTCCAGCAAGATCCCATTTATTTGACTTAATTAAACTTTATATATTGAGAAAGGTTTTTAAAAAATAATATAAATTTATTTTAATCAAGCAGCCTGCTTTGCTGTGGATGGTGTTGAATATCTCCTTTACTGTTGCTCAATCCACAGAGATTTACGTAAGTAAAAAAAAATTCCAATTCGCATACATGACATGTTACATGGTGGAGGGGATTTTAGGGAGTCAGGAGGTGAGACTTTTGGGTGACTCCCCAAAGTCCTCTCTACCACATAAGCATTAGAAAGCTGCATAACCACCACTGAGATTACCACATCATCAAGGACACCTTCAAAATGAGATCATCAACACAAGAAATTCTGCAGATCCTGGAAATCCAGAGCAGCACACGCAAAATGCTGGAGGAACTCAGCAGTTTAGGTAGCATTTATGGAAATGAATAAACACTCAATGTTTGAGACTAAGACCCTTCTTCAGAACTCAATTGGCGATGCCTCAAGAAGGTGGCATCCATCATTAAGAACCCCACCATCCAGGATATGCCCTCTTCATCAGAGAGGAGGTACAGGATCCAGAAGACCGGCATTCATTGTTTTAGGAATAGCTTCTTTCCACCATTAGAATTCTGAATGGTCCATGAACCATAAATATTACTGCCATTTTTGGTCTGTTTTTGCACTACTTTTCAATATTTTTCACTGTAATTTATAATAATTTTAATGGATTCTACTGAAATGCCACTGTAAAACAACAGATTTCATGCATATGTCAGTGATAATAAATCTGGTTCCGATTCTGAATACCCAGCCTTTGGGCTGCTCTTGTTGAAAGTCACACGAGAGGAAATTCAGCCCAAAATTGAGGTGCTTTTTTAGCCAAAGAGTGGTGAATTTGTGGAATGGTCTGCCACAGAATGTGGTGGAGGCCAAATCTGTGGGTATATTCAAAGTGAAAGGGTCAGATTTCTGACTCATTGGGGCATCAAGGGATATGACGAGAGGGTAGGTGTATGGGATTGAATAGGATCTGGGATCAGCCATGATGGAATGGCAGAGTGGACTCGATGGGCTGAATGGTCCAATTCTGTTCCTATGTCATACATTACTTCACTCCTTTGTCACCGAACAATTGATACTAGAGCGTACAATCATCACAGCAATATTTGATTCTGCGCTTCATGCTCCCTGAACTACAAATACAAGTAAATATGATAAAAATATAAATTATAAATCATAATTAGAAAATAGAAAAGGGCAAGTAAGGCAGTGCAAGTTTTGTAGTAAGGTAGTGCCTTTTTCAATCGAAGCCGGAGGCTGAGAGTGGGAGACTGATGCATCGCGAAGGGAAGGTCGGTTTTCTTTTCTTTAACTGAATGGGGAAAAGAGGGTCTACTGTGCAGGCGCATGACGTAGCGCGCCAAGGTTTAAAAGGGAGAGCACCATATACAGCGGCCATCATTGGAGTGGACTGAGTCGGAGTGGGACGGCTTTGCCTCAATCAGGCTTCGGCGAGAAACAGGCAGAGGCGAGGGTAGGTTCCGGTAAGCTTCTGTTTTTCTACTTTTCTTTGTTCAGACTAAAGAATATGCCAGGCAGGATGTTGGAATGCTCCTCTTGCAGAATGTGGGAAGTTAGGGAGACCTCCGGTGTCCCTGACAATGATACCTGCAAGAAGTGCATCCAGCTGCAGCTCCTAATAAACCGCATTAGGGAACTGGAGCTGGAGCTGGATGACCTGTGGATCATTCGGGAGACTGAGCCGTTTATAGATAGTAGCTTCCCAGAGGTAGTTACACCTAAGGAACAGGGCACAGGTATCTGGGTTACCATCAGGCGAGGGAAGGGGAAAGGGCAGGTAGTGCAGCGTTCCCCAGTGGCCATTCCCCTCCAGAACAAGTATACGGATTTGGATACTGTTGGAGGAGATGGCTACCTGGGACAAGCTGTGGCAGTCGGAACTCTGGCGCTGAGTCTGGTTCTGCAGTGCAGAAGGGAGGGAGGAAGAAGAGGAGAGTGGTAGTGATAGGGGACTCTATAGTCAGGGGTACAGACAGGATATTCTGTGGTCCTGACAGAGACTCCCGGATGGTGAATGTGGGCTCATTTTTGACATTTAAGAAAAATTTGGACAGGTATATAGATGAGAGGGGATTGGAGGGATATGGCCCAGGTGCAGGTCAGGGGGACTAGGCAGAAAAATGGTTTGGTACAGCCAAGAAGGGCCAAAAGGCTGTTTCTTTGCTGTAATGTTCTATGGTTCTAAGTTAGGTCCGGATATTTGGAAGGTACAGCCCAGATCCGGGTCAGGATCCATTCAGCAGTCTGATCATGGTTGGAAAGAAGCTGTTCCCAAATCTGGCTGTATGAATCTTCAAGCTCCTGAACCTTCTCCCAGAGGGAAAAGGGAGAAAAAGTGTGTTGGCTGGGTGGGTCATGTGTTTGATTATCCTGGCAGCACTGCTCCAACAGCGTGCGGTGTAAAGTGAGTCCAAAGATAGAAGATTGGTTTGTGTGATGTGCAAGGCTATGTTCTAATAACATTATAGATCTTACCGATCTCATGCTTCCTGAGACATCCAGGACTAAACAAAGCACACGGTCCTTGGCCTGTAGAAGTGTGAATGTTGGTTTGACTGAACCATTGTGAGGTGACAAAATGTTTTTGAAATCTTCTGACTGGCTGATCACGTCCCAAGTGCTCTTGTAATTGCACATTTCGTTCTGCATGTTGGGTGCTTCAGGATTGTGGGTCTCAGAATCACAGAATTTATCTACCTGCATATTTGTGGAGACAAAACTAGGGTTAAAGAGGCAAGACATACAAAATTCTGGAGGAACTCAGCAGGTCAGTCAGCATCAATTTGAGGAACCAACATTCGACGTTTCCAGGTGAGACCCTCCATCAGAACTGAAAAGGAAGGTGGCTGAAGCCAGAATCAAAAGAACTTTGATCAGTAACCAATCTGGAAATCAGAAGTTTTGAGAGGAGGGGATTTCACTCAGGTCCAGTGCCCATGGATAAAAAGGAGCAGTGGATCGCTATCCCAAAATAGAACTTTGACCAGTGACCAATCTGAACATGGGAAATTTAGAGGAGGGGTTTTCACTCAGGTCCACTGCCCAAGTAGAAAAGGGAGCAGTGGGTTGCTACAATGAAATGGAGCTTTGACTATCAAACAATCCATGTTTGGGATTGATTAGTAAGAGCAAATTAAAGGAATGCAGGGGTAAGAATAGTGACCATTGTTGCAGCGGTCATGAATTGAGTGGACAGAGTCAGAGTGATGATCTTGATGCTTCAGCTCTTTGAGGCTTCAGCAAAGAGAGGCTTCAGTCAGAAAAAGCAAAGGAAAGAAAAACTCAAGTTTTTTCCTTCCCTTCTTTAAACTGTCGCTGCTCAGCTAGGACAGTAGAGATGCCAGCCGGGGTAGCGGAATGCTCCTCTGTGCCCTCCAATGTCCCTGATGAGTACAATGCAAGAAGAAGTTCTGGATTAGTAAAGGTGTCAAAAGTTATGGGGAGAAGGCTGAAGAATGATGTTGAGAGGGATAATAAATCAGCCATGTTGGAATGTCCGTCTAAATCCATTTCAACCTGGAATCATTTTTGTGAACCCTCTTTGAATCCTCTCCAGTTTCAGCGCAGCCTTTCTAAGATAAAGAGGCCAAAACTGCTCACAATACTCCAAGTGTACACTGTTGCCATGTATTCAATAGGTTCACCTGCCATTTCTTTGTCTGCTGTTACTACCTCACCAGCATAATTTTCCAATGGTCCAATATAAACTGTCACCGTCCTTCTACTCTGTATATAACTGAAAAAACGTTTGGAATCCCGTTTTATATTTTTGGCTACTTTGCCCTCATATTTCATCTTTTCCCTACTTATAGCTTTTTTAGTTGCCATTTGTTGGATTTTAAAAACTTCCCAATCATCCAACATCCCATTCATTTTTGCTACTTTATATGCACTTTCCTTAGATTTTATGGAGTCCTTAACTTCCCTTGTCAGCCACGGTTCCCTACCCCTGCCATTTGAGAACTTCTTTTCTGGTTCATATCTGTCCTGCACCTTGTGAACCATGCCCAGAATCTTCAGACATCTCTGTTCTGCCAACATCCCCACCAGTATCCTCCTTCAATCTGCCTTCTCGTGCCTCAGTAACTCCTGTAATTCCATTGCAATGCTGATATATGTGACTTGTTCTTCTCCATCTCAAATTGCAGCATGAATTCAATCATGTTATAATCACTGCCTCCTAAGGGTTTCTTTACATTGAGCTCCGTAATAAGATTTGGGTTCATACACAACACCCATTCTAAGATTGCGTTTCCCTGAGTAGCTCAAGCACAAGTTGCTCTAAAAAGCCATCTCAAAGGTAATCAACAAATTCCCTCACTTGCGATCCAACACCAATCTGATTCTCACAATCCCCCTACATATTGAAGTCCCCCATTACAATTGTGATATTATCCTTATCACATGACATTTTCAGCTTCCTTTGCAATCTCAACACCACATTTTGGCTACTATTGGTATATGGTTCCTATAATGGTCTTTATACCCTTGCAGTTTTTTAACTCCACCCACAAAGATTCAGCATTCACTGACCCTATGTCACCTCTTTCTAAAGATGTAATCCCATTTCACCACCAGCCCATCTCATCAGAGCCAGACCACCACCTAACCCTTTCTGCCTGTTCTTTCGATACTAAGGATATCCTTTGATGTTATGCTCCCAACTATGGCCTTCTTTCAGCCACGACTCAGTGATGCCAACAACATTATTCTGACCAATTTCTAATTGCGCCACGAATTCATCCGGTTTATACCTAGCGCAACGTGCATTTAAATACAGCACCTTCAGTTCTGCATTCTTCACACTTTTGAATTTTGCCACTGTGGTACAATTTATCTCTTGCTCTGTCTGCATTTGTACTCAATCATTGGCTCATTCCTTACATTCATGTAAAATCCAACTATTTGTAAACCTGCTGGCTCATCTTCTGCTCTGTGATACTTGTTCCCATCCCTCTGCCATATTAGTTTAAACCACTCCCGACAGCTCTAGTAAACCTGCCCACAAGAATATTGGTTTCCTTCAGATTCAAGTTCAACCAATCTCTTTTGTACAGGTTACAAGTAGTCCCAATTATCCAGTAATCTGAATCCTTGCTTCCTGCTTCAATTTTTCAGCCACACACTAATCTGCTAACTCATTCTATTCCTATCATCACTGCTGCTTGGCAGAGACTGCAATCCCTACAGTACTACCCTTAATATCCTGCTTCTCAGCTTCCTTCCTAACTCCCTGCATTCTTTTTTCAGGACCTCCTCCCTTTTCTACCCATGTCATTGGTAACAATATGTACCATGACTTCTGGTTGCTCTCTCTCCCTTTTCAGAATATTGTAGACACGATCAGAAACATTGTGGACCTTGGCACCATGGAGGCAAACTACCATCCATGTTTGTTTTTCATATCCTGAAAATCGCCTATCTGTCCCCTAGCTACAGAGTCCCCTATTACTGGAATGATGGAGCAGACTAAATGGGCTAAATGGCCTAATTCGGCTCTTTTGTCTTATGGAATGTAGGTTACTATGCCACTCAAGACTGTTAAGCCTTTCAATTTGATGATGGCTAATCTGCCCTGAGTCTCATCTCCTCTTATCTTAAAGGAGATATAGCATGGTACAGATCCTATGGACCAATAAACACATGTTGCCGAATTACACCCATTTGGCCAATTAACCTACTAACCCCTATGTCTTTGGAAAGTAGGAGGAAACTGGAGGACCCAGAGGATAACTGCAGAGTGATGGGGATAATGTCCGAACTACCATATCCATGGCAGGAATGGTACCCAGGTCACGGGCCAGTAATAGTGTTACTCCAAACATAATGCCCATGCACTAAATCACCTTTTATCTCTATTCCCCAATTTTCAAAGAAAATATCTGCTTCCTCTTTAAGTCCCGCCCCCCACGTTGTGTAAAACTATCCTCTGTATTTTCACATTCTAGAACCTGCCAGGTTATGCCATCTGATGAAATTGTGTGTTTCATTATAATCAGTTATTCTTCTAAACTCCAAAGAATATCCTGTCAATCTAATTTCTTTATCTGCTCATGACAGAACAAGCATCTCATCTCAGGAAGTGGCTGAGTGAATCTCTGTCAAAGTGCCTACTATATCAGTGTAGGTCTTTCTTAAATAAGGAGAGCAAAATTGTAAATGCCTGCAAGAAAAATGAATCTCAAGGTATTATACAGTGTTTTGATAATAAATTTAATTTTACTTTAACTGTGACCACCAAGTTCAGGAACAGTTATCCTTCAACTATCAGTCTTCTGAACCAGCATGGACAACTTCACTGACCTAACACTGAACTGATTCCACAACCTATGGACACACTTTGAAGGTCTCTACAACTCATGTTCTCAGTACTAATTATTTATTTTAGGATTAGGCAATGGTATGGCTTTGATGAGATAGGATTACAACTTTAGAAAGATGTGACATAGGGTCAGAGAAGACTGAATCTTTGTGGGTGGAGTTAAGAAACTCCAAGGGCATAAAGACCATTATAGGAATCATATACAGGCTTCCAAATAGTAGCCAAGATGTGGTGTTGAGATTGCAAAGCAAGCTGAAAATGACATGTAATAAGGGTAATGTCACAATTGTAACCCTTTGATTGATATCCTGCAAGATATCCCTGAACATCGACCACATGTTCATAGTACATTTCCCTGCAAAAACATCATCCCAATTCACAGCCGCAAGTTCTAGCATTATAGCCTCATAATTTTCCTTTCCCCAATTAATTCCCAATTCCCCAATGGCACAGACTAGGAGGGCCGAGATGGCCTGTTTTTGTGCTGTGATTGTTATATATATAAAAATTTTCCCGTCCTCTCTGATTCTATCCTTTTCCATGATAATGCTAAAGGTCAGGGAGCGGTGATCACTGTCCCCCAGGTGCTCACCCACTGACAGATCTGTGACCTGACCTGCTTCGTTACCTAATACTAGATCTAGTATGGCATTCCCTCTAGTCAGCCTGTCGACATACTGTGTCAGGAATCCATCCTGGACACACTTAACAAACTCTGCCCCATCTAAACCCTTGGAACTAATCAAGTGCCAATCAATATTAGGGAAGTTAAAGTCACCCATGATAACAACCCTGTTATTTTTGCACCTTTCCAAAATCTGCCTCCCAATCTGCACCTCAGGATCTCTGCTCCTACCAAGGGGCCTATAGAATACCCCCAATAGGGTAACTGCTCCCCTCCTGTTCCTGACTTCCACCCATACTGACTCAAAAGAGGATCCTGCTACATTACCCACCCTTTCTGCAGCTGTAATAGTATCCCTGACCAGTAATGCCACCCCTCCTCCCCTCCCCCCCATCCCTTTTAAAGCACTGAAATCCAGGAATATTGAGAATCCATTCCTGCCCTGGTGCCAGCCAAGTCTCCGTAATGGCCACTACATCATAATTCCATGTATGTATCCAGGCTCTCAGTTCATCACCTTTGTTCCTGATGCTTCTTGCATTGAAGTACACACACTCCATTAAGGACTCCATAAAATCCAAGGGAAGTGCATGTTTGGTTGCAAAAGTGAATGGGAAGTTGGATGATTGGGAAGTTTTTAAAATCCAACAAATGGCAACTAAATAACTAGAAGTAGGGAAAAGTTGAAATATGATAGCAAACTAGCCAAAAATATAAAGCAGGATACCAGAGGTTTTCAGTTATATAAGGAGTAAAAGGAAGGTGAGAGATTTTATTGGACCACTGAAAAATGCTGCTGGTGAGGTAGTAATGGGGGAGAAAGAAATGGCAGGTGACCTTAGTAAGGACGTGGCAACAGTCCACACTTGGAGTAATGTGAGCAGTTTTGTGCTCTTTATCTTAGAAAGGTTGTGCTGAAACTGGAGAGGGTTCAAAGAGGGTTCACAAAAGTGATTCTCGGATGAAATGGATTTAGAGGGACTACTAAATGGAGTATAGAAGAATGGGGGAGGGATGGAAGCGTGTGAAACCTATCGAATGTTTACATGCCTAGAGAGTGTGGGTGAGGAGAAGCTGTTTCCTATAGTAGAGGATTTTAGGACCAGAAGGCATAGCCTCAGCATAGAAGGGTGTCCTTTTGGACCAGAGATGATGTGGTATTTCTTTAGATGGTGAATCTGAGGAAGTCGTTGCCAGAGACATCTGTACAGGCCAAGACAATGGACATATTTAAAGCGATGATTGACAGGTTCTTGATTAGTGATGGTGTCAGAGGTTATGGGGAGAAGGCAGGAGAATGATGTTGAGAGGGTAATAAATCAGCCATGCTGGAATGATGGAGCAGACTCAATAGGCTAAATGGCCTAATTCTGTTCCATTGTCTTATGGAATATCGGTCACTATGCCCCCAAAGATTGTTGTGCCTTGCAGTTTAATGTGCCCTGGGTATTATTTCCTTTTATCTCAGAGGAGAAGTAGCACTGTACAGGTCCTATGGACCCATGAACCTATGTTGCCCAGTTACACCCATTTGGCCAATTAACCTTCTAACCTCTATGTCTTTGGAATGTAGGAGGAAACTAGAGCACTTGGAAGAAAACTGCAGCGTGACGAGGAGAATGTCTGAATTCCTTACAGCTGTGGCGGGAATTAAATCCAGTTCACTAACCAGTAAAAGTGTTGCACCTACCAGTACACTATCATAATGCCCCAGTGCAAGATCCCCATTGATCTATATTCTCCAATTTTTCAAGGAAATATCTACTTCCTCTTTAAATCCCCCCCCCCCCACCTGTGTATAGCTATCCTCTCTATTTTAGGTTCTTCCACTTCCACATTCCAGTACCTGCCTTGTTGTGCCCTGTGATGTAATTATGTTCAAAACTCCAAAGAATACCCTGTTAATCTAATTGCTTTAACTGCTCATATTAGGATAAACATCTCTTCTCAGGATGTGGCTGAGTGAATCTGTCAAAGTGCCAACTATATCAGTGTAGCTTTTCTTAAATAAGGAGAGCAGAATTGAAAGTGCCTGCAAGAAATGGAACCTCAGTGTATTATACAGTACTTTGGTAATAAATTTTACTTCAACTGTGAACAACAAGTTCAGGAACAGTTATTACCCTTCAACTATCAAGCTTCTGAACCAGTATGGACAACTTCACTCACCTAACACTGAACTGATTCCAGAACCTGTGGACATACTTTGAAGGACTCTACAACTCATGTTGTAAGTACTAATTATTTATTTTAGGATTATGCGGTGGTGTGGCTCTGATGAGATGGGATGGTGGTGAGATGGGATCACATCTTTAGAAAGAGGGGAAATAGGGTCAGAGAATAATGAATCTTTCTGGGTGGAGTTAAGAAACTCCAAGGGTTTAAAGACTATTAGAGGAATCATATATAGGTTTCCAAATATTAGCTAAGATGTGGTGTTGAGATTGCAAAGCAAGCTGAAATGACATGTAATAAGAGTAATGTCAAATTGTAATGGGGGACTTCAATATGTAAGGGGATTGGGAAAATCCGATTGGTGTTGGATCTCAAGTGAAGGCATTTGTTGATTACCTCTGAGATGGCTTTTTAGAGCAGCTTGTGCTTGAGCCTACTCAGGGAAAGACTATCTTAGAATGGGTGTTGTGTATTAACCCAGATATTACTTGATTGAATTCATACTGCAGCTTGAGAGGGGGAAGCACAAGTCACATATAGCAGTATTGCAATGGAATAAAGGAAATTACTGAGGCATGAGAAGGTGGATTGAAGGAGGACACAAGGTGCAGGACAGATATGACCCAGAAAAGAAGTTCTCAAATGGCAGGGATATGGAAAAGTGGCTGACAAAAGAATTTAAGGAGTCCATAAAATCCAAGGAAAGTGCATTTACAGTAGCAAAAGTGCATGGGACATTGGATGATTGGCAATCTTTTAAAATCCAACAAATGTCAACTAAAAAAGATGTAAGTAGGGAAAAGATGAAATATAAGGGCAAACTAGCCAAAAATGTAAAGCAGGAAACCAAAAGTTTTTTCATTTATATAAAGAGTAAAAGAAAGGTGACAGTTCATATTGGACCACTGGAAAATGATACAGGTGAGGTAGTAATGGGTGACAAATAAATAGCAGGTGAACTTAGAAAGTAAAAACCTATCGAATGTTGAAAAGCCAAGAGAGAGTGGATGTGGAGAAGCTTTTTCCTCTGGTAGGGATTCTAGGACCAGAGGGCATAGCCTCAGAATAGAAGGATGTCCCTTTAGAGAGGCGATGAGTTGATATTGCTTTAGCCAGATGATGGTGAATCTGAGGAAGTCGTTGCCAGAGACATCTGTGCAGGCCAAGACAGTGGATATATTTAAAGCGAAGGTTGACAGGTTCTTGATTAGTAATGGTGTCAGAGATTTCGGGGAGAAGGCAGGAGAATGAGGTTGAGAGGGATAATAAATCCGTCATGCTGGAATGATAGAGCAGACTCAATGGGCTAAATGGCCTAAATCTGTTCCTGTCTCTTATGGAATATAGGTCACTATGCCTCTTAAGGCTGTTGTGATTTTCAGTTCGATGATGGCTATGGGTCTCATCTCCTTTTTTCTTAGATGATCTATAGCACGGTACAGGTCCTACGGACCCATGTTGCCAAACGCATTTTCATATGAGGTGTGTTTGATGGCTGTGGTCTTATATTTGCTGGAATTCAGAAGAATGAGGGTTGACTACATTAAATCCTACTGAATGTCAAAAGGCTTGGATAGTGTGGATGTGGAAAGGATGTTTCCTTTGGTGGGCGAGCCTAAGACTACAAATATGTGACAAGTGTACATGCGGCAAACTGATTGCAAGGTAAATCGAATGCCCCCCCCCCCCCGCACTCTCTTTTAGTGTGGGCTTTTGTGGCTCCATTTCTCTCATCTCAGCAGGTCTGTTCCATCCCCTCCCACACTGTAAATTGCCCAGTGTGTACCATGGCAATTATGACTTGGTAAAAGCATTTAATCCTACAGCACTGATGCTGTTCTGGCTTTGTGTATACTTACATTTGATAAACCCTGTAAGTACATTATCGAAGATGATGACTTCTGATTTCTCTCTGGGAAAAATCTACATTTCTTGTCTGGTAAGTCTGTGCTTTCATCCATGGCACATGGTAAACAGGAACCGTCCTTGCACTCGGCCATTTTTCCTCTTATGCTGAGTGAACATCTGAAAATCATACATAATTATAAAAGTGTACTTGTGTTTACTTCTGTACATTGAAAATTTTGTCAGAAAGGACAAGGAGTGGACAGTTTATGAGAATTGTCATTTCCAGTCTGTTCTTCCTTTGCTACATGTTGCTGTTACCTCCCAGTCCACATTCACTCCACCCTCGTAATATGATCCTCTTTGTATGAGTCCCAAATGATAGGAGGACATAGAGGGGCATACTCATTGGAATATAGAATAATTGTGGAAGGGATGGAATCATGTGAAACGTATCAAATGTTGAAAAGCCTAGAAAGAGTGGATGTGGAGAAGCTGTTACCTATGGTAAGGGATTCTAGGACCAGAAGACACAGGCTCAGAATAGGAGGATGTCCCTTTAGAGCAGAGATGAGGCGGTATTTCTTTAGCCAGATGATGGTGAATGTGAGGAAGTAGTTGCCAGAGACATCTACACAGGCCAAGACATTGGACATATTTAAAGCGAAGGTTGACAGGTTCTTGATTAGTAAGGATGTCAGAGGTTATGGGGAGAAGACAGGAGAATGAGATTGACAGGGATAATAAATCAGCCATGTTGGAATGATGAAGCAGACTCAATGGGCTAAATGGCCGTATTCTGCTCCTTTGTCTTATGGAATGTAGGTTTCTCTGCTTTTCAAGACTGTTGTGCCTTTCAGTTTGATGATGGCTGATCTTCTCTGGGTCTCATCTCCTCTTATCTTAGAGGAGATAGAGCACGGTACAGGTCCTACAGAGCCATGAACCCATGTTGCCCAATTACACCCATATGGCCTATTAACATACTACCCATATGTCTTTGGAATGTAGGAGGAGCCTGGAGCACCTGGAAGAAAAGTGTACAATGACGGTGAGAACATTGGAACTCCTCACAGCCGCGTCGGTAATTGAACCCGGGTCACAGGCCAGTAATAGTGTTACTCCAACTACTGCACGACCATAATGCCCCTGTGCAAGATCCTCATTGATATCTATTCCTCAAATTTTCAAGGAAATATATCCATTTCCTCTTTAAATTCCCCCCCCCCCCTTGTGTAAAACTATTTTAGGTTCTTCCACTTCCACATTCCAGCACCTGCCATGTTGTGCCCTGTGATGACCTTGTCTGTTTCATTATAATCAGTTATTCTTCTAAACTCCAAAGAATATCCTGTTAATCCAATTTCTTTAACTGCTCATGACAGGACAAGCATCTCATCTCTGGAAATGGCTGAGTGAATCTCTGTCAAAGTGCTTACTATATCAGTGTAGCTTTTCTTAAATAAGGAGAGCTAAATTGAATGTGCCTGCAAGAAAATGAATCTGAAGGTATTATACAGTGCTTTGGTAATAAATTTTACTTTAACTGTGACCACCAAGTTCAGGAACAGTTATTATTCTTCAACTATCAGGCTTCTGAACCAGTATGGACAACCTCACTCACCTAACACTGAACTGATTCCAGAACCTATGGACACACTTTGAAAAACTCTACAACTCTTGTTGTATTTGAGGATTAGTTGGTCGTGTGGCTCTGATGAGATGGGATGGTGGTGAAATGGGATTACATCTTTAGAAAGAGGTGACAGCATCAGAGAATACTGGATCTTTGTGGATAAACTCCAAGGGCATAAAGACCATTAGAGGAATCATATACAGGCTTCCAAATATTAGCCAAAATGTGGTGTTGAGATTCCAAAGGAAACTGAAAATGTCATGTGATAAGGATAATATCACAATTGTAATGGGGGACTTCAATATGTAGGGGGATAGGGAGAATCCGATTGGTGTTGGATAGCAAGTGAGGGAATTTGTTGATTACCTATGAGATGGCTTTTTAGAGCAACTTGTGCTTGAGCCTTCTCAGGGTAAGACTATCTTAGAATGGGTGTTGTGTATTAACCCAGATCTTATTAGGGAGCTCAATGTAAAGAAACCCTTAGGAGGCAGTGATTATAACATGATTGAATTCACACTGCAATTTGAGAGGGAGAAGCATAAGTCACATATATCAATATCACAACGGAATAAAGGGAGTTACTGAGGCATGAGAAGGTGGATTGAAGGAGGATACTGGTGGGGATGATGGCAGAACAAAGATGTCTGAAGATTCTGGGCATAGTTCACAAGGTGCAGGACAGACATGTCCCCCAAAAGAAGTTCTCAAATGGCAGGTGTAGGGAAGCGTGGCTGACAAGAGAAGTTATAGACTCCATAAAATCCAAGGGAAGTGCATACAAGGTAGCAAAAATGAATGGGATGTTGGATGAATGGGAAACTTTTAAAATCCAACAAATGCAACTAATAAAGCTATAAGTAGGGAAAAGATGAAATATGAGGACAAACTAGCCAAAAATATAAAGCAGGATACCAAAAGCTTTTTCAGTTATATAAAGAGTAAAAACAAGGTGACAGTTTATATTGGACCACTGGAAAATGATGCTGGTGAGTTCGTAATGGGGAACAACAATATGGCAGGTGAACTTAGGAAGTAGATTGCAACAGTCCTGACATGGAGTAATGTGAGTTGTTTTGGGCTCTTGCATTTAGAAAGGGTGTGCTGAAGCTGGAGAGGGTTCAAAGAGGGTTCTCAGAAATGATTCCAGGGTGAAATGGAATTAGAGGACCTACTCATTGGAGTATAGAAGAATGAGGGAGGGATGGAATTGTGTGAAACCTATTGAATGTTGTAAAGCCTAGAGTGTGTGGATGTGAAGAAGCTGTTTCCTATAGTAGGGGATTCTAGGACCAGAGGGCACAATAGAACAATTTCCCTATAGAACAGAGATGAGTTGGTATTTCTTTAGCCAGATGTTAGTGAATGTGAGGAAGTCATTGCCAGAGACATTTGTCCAGGCCAAGACATTGGATATATTTAAAACGAAGGTTGACAGGTTCTTTATTAGTAATGGTGTCAGAGGTTATGGGGAGAAGGCAGGAGAATGAGGTTGAGAGGGTAATAAATCAGCCATGTGGAATGATGGAGCAGCCTCAATGGGCTAAATGGCTGAATTCTGCTCCTATATCTTATGGAATTTAGGGTTCTCTGCCCCCAGGACAGTTGTGCCATTCAGTTTGATGATGGCTGATCTGCCCTGGGTCACATATCCTCTTATCCTGGAGGAGATATAGCATGGTACAGGTCCTACGGACAAATGAACCCATGTTGCCTCATTGCACCCATATGGCCAATTAATCTACTAACCCGTGGGTCTTTGGAATGTAGAAGGAACCTGGAGCACTCGGAGAAAACTGCACAGTGATGGGGAGAACGTCCGGACACCTCACAGCTGTGTCGGGAATTGAACCCAGATCACAGGCCAGTAATAGAGTTACTCCAACCACTGCACTACCAGAACAGCCCTGTGCAATATCCCCATTGATCTGTATTCCCCAATTTTTCAAGGAAATATCTACTTCCTCTTTCAATTCCCCCTCCCCCCACCATTGTGTAAAACTATTTTAGGTTCTTCCACTTCCACATTCCAGCACCTGCCATGTTGTGCCCTGTGATGACCTTGTCTGTTTCATTATAATCAGTTATTCTTCTATCTCCAAAGAATATCCTGCCAATCCAATTTCTTTAACTGCTCATGACAGGACAACCATCTCATCTCAGGAAGTGGCTGAGTGAATCTCTGTCAAAGTGCCTACTATATCAGTTTAGCTTTTTTTAAATAAGGAGAGCAAAATTGTAAATGCCTGCAAGAAAATGAATCTCAAGGTATTTTACAGTACTTTAATAATAAATTTGATTGTTTAACTGTGACCACCAAGCTCAGGAAGAGTTATTACCCTTCAGCTATCAGACTTCTGAACCAGTATGGACAACTTCACTCACCTAACACTGAACTGATTCCACAACCTATGGACACACTTTGAAGGTCTCTGCAACTCATGTTGACAGTACTAATTATTTATTTTAGGGTTTTTTGAATTTGCATAGATTGCTTTCTTTTGCACATTGATTTTTTTTCGGTCTTTGTTTGTGTATTGTTGTTTATCGATTCTGTTGTATTTCTTTGTACCTTCAGTGAGTGCCCACAAGAAAATGAATTTCAGGTTAGTATACAGTGATATATACATGAGAAAATCTGCTGATGCTGAAAATCGAAGGCAATGCACACAAAATGCTGGAGGAGCTCATGATCAGCCATGATCTCAGACTCAAGGGGCCGAATGGTCTACTTCTGCACCTATTGTCTACTGTCTACTGTCTAGCAGGCCAGGCAGTGTCTATGAAAAAGAGTAAATAGTTGATATTTCTGGCCAGGCCCCTTCTTCAGGACTGAGAATGAAAAGGAAAGACACCAGAAATAAAAGATAAGAGGAGGGGAAGGAGCCTAGTTGGAAGGTGATAAATGAAGCCAGGTGGGTGGGAAAGGTCAAGGGCTGGAGAGGAAGGAATCTGACAGGAGAGGAGAGTGGACCATGGCAGAAAGGGAAGGTGATGTGAAACTAGGAAGAGGTGATAGGTAGGTGAGAAGAGATAAGAGGTCAAAGTGGTGAATAAAGGAAGGGTGGGGGGGGGGGGGTTGTAGGAGGGAACTTTCTTTACCAGAAGAAGAAATTGATATTTATTTCAATCAAGTTGGAGGCTACCCAGACTGAATATAAGGTGTGGACCCTCCACTGAGAAGGTAACCTCATCCTGGCATAAAAGGATTAGCTGCAGGATTAGGCAAGGCCTGGGTTTTTCGAGGCTTGGCTGCAGAATTAGGCAAAGCCTGTGTTCTTTGAGGTTTGGCTGCAAGATTAGGCGAGGCTTGGCTGCAGGTCTAGACATTGAAGTCCTGTACACGACAAGGCACATGGACAGAACAAGAACCCAAAGCCTTGAGTTGATCTTGGGACAGCTGAATACAGAGCCTTGGTCTTGAGAGAACAGGAACACAGAGCCTTGGTCTTGACAGAACAGGAACACAGAGCCTTGATCTTGAGAGAGACAGGAACACAGGGACATGGAGCACAGAGCTGGGACCCCTCCTTAGCAACAGGAATTGGGGCCGGGGCTCTACACAGAGTCAGGAACCCACCTATGGAGCAGGACGTAGGGCCTGGACTCGTACACAGAACACAGAGAGACGGTTCCTAACACAAGGTAGCAGTAAATGGCCGGATCTAACTGGTGAAGGTGTGGACACAGAGAGGGTTCCAAACAATAATAGACAGTTCCTTATTTAGACGCAGCAAGGCTCCGGTCTTTCTCCGGTGGTAGAACTTGATAGCAATACAGGCGAGGAGGCAGGCGAGGTTGCAGACAAAGACTTCGAGGGAGGGCTGAGGAGGGGGTTACTAATACAGCATTTGCTCTCAGAATCTGAATCAGAATCAGGTTTAATATTCCTGAGATATGTTGTGACATTCGTTGTTTTGCAGCAGTGGTAAAATATGTACACAATATATTATACTGTATATTTTCCTATATATACTGTACTGTTGTTCCAAAATAAACTCGATTCTCATATTCATTATAATATACTCATCACAACGTGCCTTATTTTCATGTCATTGGAAAACTGGTATATTTTGTACCTGACCCTATCCTCCAATATAAATAATAGACAGTTGAGATAGAAATGCAAACTATTTCTATTTCCTTTTAGCTATGATAGACTTGATTAGAGATCTCTTGGGATCAATAAAGTATGTCTGTCTGTCAAAACCCAAAGAAAGTCATGCAGTTAGATTTGTCATACCTTGTTGCTTCTATGTTGCCTTCCTCTGACCAATAAAATGGAACCATATCATTATATTCATTGAACACACCCCAGCGAAGATGGGCCCACTCGTGGACAAATACTCTACCTGTTAAAACAATTTTATTTTTAAATAGTGAATTCAATATTTTCATGTTCTTAGAGGTACGAGAGCATCTGAGCAGCTAGGTCAGTTATCTGAGCAACTGCACCTAACCTGTGTCGAACTTGCCCAGAAAGCATCACATAGAAAAAGAAATGTACCGGTACTATAAACATTAGGTTGTTAAATCATGCAGATGGGTAGTTGATGAAACATTAAGCTTTTTTTTTTATTAAAACAGAACAAAAAATCTATTATTTGGTATTATTTACACATCTTGCTTATCATTGCACCTTAAAGAGTTTTTTTCTCTTTCTCTCTTTCTCCCCATCTCTCCATCTCTCTCTCTCTCTCTCTCTCTCTCACTCTCTCTGAGCAATCATGTTGTTGTCTGACATGTTGAAGTATCAGAGGTGCTAATAGCCTTCAATAATTCTGATGTCCCTTCAGCAGTCAGAAACAAAATGTATTAAAAACAGTGCAAAGTTATTTAAAACAATTTACCTTTTGGACAGTAAACTGAGGTCATTTCATCATTTAGTAAGAAGTTTGGGGTGAAGTGAATGTACCGTCCCTTCTCGCCACATCCACCATACTGCAGAGTGTACGGGGCATCTCCATGTTTAAGATAGGGTTCAGCAATGATCACTTTCGCCTATGAAAGAAATTGCAGTTTTCCACATGAACGTCCCTGCACATGGCACAAAAGGACGACTTTCTATAGCAGGAAGATTAATACACTGTCTGAAATTATATTACAAAAAAGCCTAAAGATCCAGTGTTACTCTTGCTCCTCTTCCCCTCATCAGTGCTTGGCTCTGATCCCCCACTTTCCCTTATTCCAATTGTTGCCACACCCCACTCTCTCAAAGTTCCTGGATCCTCGGCCACGCTGACCTCCAGTACACGGATCCCTATTGACCTTGTGTGCCAGATTCTCTCCTACAGGTATATTGCCTAATGCCCTTTGCTGTTCAATTCATCATGCCTCCAGAGTCTGTCCCCATGCTGTCCATTGCCAAATGTCCTCATCCATCTCTTGAGCTCTAAATGAAAGAGCCAACTCCATTTTAATATTCCTGGACATTGCTTCCATGGGTCTGTGGCAGAATAAAGTGATAAGCCCCTTCCATTGCTCCCAGGCACAAGGTATCCCAGTACTACTGGAAATGAGACTACTTCCTTGGCAACCTTGGGCAGCAATATAGATAGATCTTTGAAACCTGCACAAACACCGCCTCACAATATCTCCCAAAGGTGTTGGGATTCAAGGCATCTCCCAATGACAAGATTATTTACAGGGTTGCAGTCACATACACCCCTTCTCACCATCTCAAGCAACAACCCCACCCCCCCCCCCACAACCTACCCATGACAACCTGGCACTGTTTCACCATTATTAAGTCCTGTACATCCTCCATCAAAGGTTATTGCTATTGTTCCATCCCCCAGTGCTACCAAGTTGTGGGCCACCCACAGCAAGCCTGTTAGCTTCTTGAATATTCTCCTAATATTATTAAAGACTCAGTAGAGTTCCAAAATGCCACAGTCCATTCATCAGTGCTTTCAAGCTCATGTACACCAGGCTTTTAGGCAGGTAGAGGATCCGACAATCATCAAAAGAGATGAAAATAAATAAAACTTCAGATGCTGGAATCTGAAACACAAACAGAAGTGCTGGAAGAACTTAGCCAGTCAGGCAGCATCTACAGAAAAAGAGAAAGCTGTCAAAGGTTTGGGTCAGCAGCCCTTCCCTGTCTGCTTGACTGGCAGAGTCCTTTAAGCATCTTTGTTTATGCTTCAAAGCCAATTAGTTACTGATGCCCTCCATTGGTCGCATCCCAGCTATCTAAATGATACACATGCCTGGGCAGTACAATATGGAGAGCAATCTATTGCCCATTTAGCAAGCTCCTGCGCTCCATGCATCTGATGAATCCAAAGTAGTGGCAGTGACTGATACAGTTTGTCACCAGCAAGAGTGCAGGAGTTGCCAGTCAGCATTGAACTTACTGCCTTAGGCACTCCTGCTCTGGATTTTTCTCTTGGGATTTACTCCCAAAGGTATAATTCCCCATGAATGCATATAGCCATAAGGCAGCAGAGGTTTGAGATCAGAGTTTTTCCTCTCCTAGCTGAGCTGCCAACCACGGATGACGAGCCCCTTCTGCCCAAAGTGACTGGTTTTTTAGTTATCAAAAACCTGTCTTTACCCGTTCTCCTGTCAGTAGAAATAGTCCTGCCAGGCTTAGTAGCTCAGCCAAATGTGAAGGTCAGGAGCTGGACATGGTTGTCAAAGGCAATTTGAGATGCGTGCCATTGGGAATATTCAATAGGTGGTGGGAGCTTATTCCCACTAGCCCCTGCCCCCAGCTATAACAACCTTCAGAATCCAATGAGTTACTACTGTATGCAAAAGTCAATAGAGTCAAAGAATCATAGGGTTACAGAGAATAAGAACCGTCCATTTGGCTCAACTCACCCATGCTAACCAAGAATTGCCACCACTGACGATAAGGAGTATGTACATTCTCCTCATTGCCATGTAGGATTTTCCTCTGGACGCTCCAGGTTTGTGTTAAGGTTGGTAAGTTGAGGGTATGCAGAGCTGGCACCGGAAGTGTGGCAACATATGCGGGCTCGGACTGCATTGATCGTTTACACAAACAACATATTTTACTGTATGTTTCGATGGGCAGGTGACAAATAAACCTAATTTAGTCTTTAGTAGTTGCCTACCTGAGCTCATCACATTTGGCCTATTTCCCTCTACCGCGGGTTCCCAACCTTTTTTTATGCCACACAGCCTTACATTAACTGAGGCGTCCGTGGACCACAGATTGGGCACCCCTGCAAAACATTTCCTATCCATGTGCCCACCTAAATGTCTGTTAAATATTGAGATTGTAAATACCTCTATCACTTCCTCTGGCAACTCGTTCCATATACCCACCTCTCTCTCTGTGGAAAGGTTGACCCTCAAGTCTCTCTTCGTTTTGTCCCTTCTTAACTTAAATCTATGCCCTCCATATTTAGACTCTTCAGTCCTGGAGATGTTAGGGTAAGTTTATTGTGGTGAGTGCGTGGAATGGTCTGCAGGCTGCGGTGGTGGAGTTGGAAACGACAGGGTCTTTTAAGGGGTTCCTGGATGGCTACATGGAGCTTAGAAAAATTGAGGTCTGTGGGTAAAGCCTAGGTAGTTCTAAGGTAAGGACATGTTCGGCACAGCTTTGTGGGCCGAAGGGCCTGTATTGTGCTGTATGTTTTCTATGTTTCTATGTTTCCATTACTTGCAAAGCCCCAGCAATGACTCTAGCAAACTCCAATTAATATATGTTTGTTTCTAAGAATAAGTTCCACTTCCATTGTGAGTGTGGCATTTCCATGGCTCTATGAGGGAGACTATTAACTGAATGAGAGATTGTAACTGTAAGAAAATCTTTAGAAGCCACTGTCCTGCCAGGTCTACCCTTACAGTTACTTTGCTGCACTTCTGCAACTTTGGCACAAAATTCTCACATGTGAATAGCAGTTCTGGGGAGAAGCTCCAGTTGTGGAAAGTCACTCAGAGCAGTTTAAGTCTTGTATCCCTCTGTTCCTACCTTCTCATATGATTGAGTAGTTGGTCTTTGAAACATATGTGGATTCGGTGGCCAGGTAGCAGGCAGCAGGATTTTTACATCCGAGAAGTAAAGTTGATGTTCTGTAGCTTCATACATGTAGGACGAGGCTTCAATCATCATTTTCTGCAAAGCAAACATGGAATTTTTATTTTTATTTCTATTTTGCCACTGCTTATTTAACTATCTATATATACTTACTGTAATTCACAGCTTTTTTCTATTATTATGTATTGCATTGTACTGCTGCCTCAAAGTCAACAAATTTCACAATATTCTGACTCAGATTTCAGTAAAGAGGAGAAGGGGGAAAGAACATAAAATCAAGAGATTCTGCAGATTCTGGAAATCCGGAGCAACACACCCGATGTCCTAGAGAAACCCAATAGGTCAGGCAGCATCTGCGGAGAGGAATAAAGAGTTGATGCTTTGGGTGGAGACCCTTCAGTTGGACTGGAATGTAAGACGGAAGAAGACGGAATAAGAAGGTAAGAACATAAATATGCCTTTAACTCTCACCAAATTCTAAATTCCAAGCAATAAAATGCAATGCAAATAACATACAATGAACAAAACAATATAAATTTTAGGCACCACCTCACCTGAATGTTTTCAATAAGCTTGGGATTATACTGGGTACTAGGATTGATAGCAATGACAATGTTTCTATATCCATTATTGACCACTTTTACTCTGGAGCAGTTTAGAAAGCAAACGTTCAGGTGACAACAGAACATGAAGCCAAAGATTCTGTTGAGCATCTTCTCAGCTTCAGTTAAAGCTTTTTCTGCTGGAGAAAACTACTTATAGTTGAAGAGGTAGGTTGGACAGTGACACCCATATCCTGGGAGTGTACTAAAAAGGATTAGAGGAGGGTTGCACTGTTGTACAATACAAATGGGGAACTGGTTGAGAAATGTCAGCCTATTCAAATTATCTTTTAATTTGATTTCCCCTTTCAGAACTGGTGCATCACTGGCAGAGACAACATTTAGGAAGCTTAAACTGAAAAAGAGTTGCTCCAGATACAGAACTAATGGAATCGATAGAATTTTACAGAAAGCTGTAATGTGATTTAGGTCACTCTGAAACTGTGTTTCAAATTATCCCCAGGTGTTGTCCATCTTCTAAGATCCTTTCTCTCCCAGGATGAGGTCTTTGGAGCTTCTGTTGGCTTTCCACTGGATTTATGTGGAATGGGATTGCTAGCCCCATGCCCAACCCTCCTCCTGTAGCAGCTGGGCCGGGACTGTCCATGGTGGAGTTCAAACCGATAAACTGGATGGTTATACAGACATCAATAGTCAAAAAACAGGAATGTCTTATTAAGGATGTGGTTAAAAAAAAAGGCAATTAGAAAATAATTATAAAGGTAATTCAGAGTCAACTAGGATTTCTGAATGGGAACCATGTTTAACAAGTACTTAAGAGTTTATTTTGGAGGTTTTAATTTGAAGGACAAGGAGGAACTTGTCAATGTGTATGGTGTATAAAGGCGATTGGGGCACTGCTCCTCCCTCAGTCTTCGACATGGTCGTGCTCCCTTTTCACTGTTAATAAAAGCCTATCGTTGACTTCCAGTCTCCTAGAGTTATTGATGGTGCATCAGCCGCTAAAAGATCTCCACTCATGTTCTTTCACTCCAGGGAATAATGTCCCAACTTATTCAACCTTTCCCAATAACTCAGATTCTCAAGCCCCAGAAACATCTTTGTAAATGTTGGAGTCACAGAGTCATAGAAAGGTACAGCAAGGTACAGGCCCTCCAGCCTATCCAGTCCATGCCAAACCATTTAAACTGTATATTCCCTTTGACATGCACTGGGACCGTAGCTCTTCACACCCCTACCATTCATGTACCTATCCAAACTTCACTTAAACATTGAAATTGAGCTCCCATGAACCACTTGTGGTGGCAGCTCATCCCACACTCTCAGGACCCGGCCCTCTGAGTGAAGAAGTTTCTCCTTGTGTTCCCCTTAAACTAATTGACTTTCAGCCTTAACTCATGTCCTCTGGTTGTAGTCCCACATAACCTCAGTGAAAGAGCCTGCTTGCATTTACTCTATCTATACCCCTCATTATTTTGTATACGTCTCTCAAATCTCTTCTCAATCTTCTATGTTCCAAGGAATAAAGTTCTAACCTATTCAATCCTCCCTTATAACTCAGTCCTTCAGACCTGGCAACATTCTTGTAAATCTTCCTATAGAACTGACAATGCTGCAACAATCTCTTCAATTCAGCCTCATATGCTGAAATGGACTCCGCTTCCTTTTGATTGACTTCTGAAACCTAAATCATATTGCAATCAACAATGGTTTTGGATCAAAACGTTCCCGCATTACTTTCACGATATCAGCAAAGCTCATTTCAGCTGCTTTGGTAGAAACAGTCAAACTTCTAAGCAAACTGTATGCCTTTAAATCAAATGCACTCAGCAGAATTGGCACACACTTGTCACAGGCTGTTCCATTTGCTTTAAATACTGCACAATCTTCTCAATATACAATATTAAATTATCTCTTGTGATCAGACATGTCAATCTTTCCAATGTAGCCAAATATTTCTACTCTTATTTGTGATTATTATCACCCAGTACTCACTGTTTATGAACCTGTGAATTCTTCTGTTTTCTGCCTTTTTGTTTCTGTCGTTTCCCAAAGAAGCATGTGCTGTGCTGTTTTTTTACTCAACCATTTCTTGTTGCCTTTTTTTTTCAACTGGAATGTCTCGTTGCACTTCAACAACAAGGGAGATGTCTCAGGTTCATTTAAAACTTTCTTGTCACCTGTTATAGCTACAAAACATCAAACTAACTGGAATGGAAAGCACGAAGAGCCTGGAATACAAGTATAACTTCTTTTTCACTTTAACTGAGGTGTCATAATGATGTCTGATATTCATATACTTTGTACATATAACCATTATTGAATTATATAGACAACAAAGAATGCTTAATTAAACTAATTGTAAATTTGGACTTAGAAAATTAGAGGACGAGTTTGATGAAAAGTTAGTTTATGTCCTTTGCAAAACCTCCTTGCACAATCTGTTTCCTGCCCTATGGGACTTAACTTGTACTGCAGGATAGCCACAGGATCCTTTTTCTTTTACCTTTCCAACCCTACTTCTGTCATACAGAATCTGATTCCCTTTTCTTAGACGGGTCTAGTTCCTATTTATAAAATAGACCCCATACTCTATTGTGCACCTACAGTACAATTTCTCTGTAACTGTTGTTTTACCTTGTACAATCTCACAGCACTGTTATAATTTTTATTTATTTAGAGATACAGCATGAAATAGACCCTTCTGGTTCTTCGAGCTGTGCCACCAGCGACCCACCAATTGGAGAATGACCAATTGTCCTCTAGCTGGTAGCACCTCAGTTACTGTTTTTAAACAGTAGAAACCGGTTTTGACCATTTTTAAACAATGTAGACCGGTTTAAACCGGTTTTAGCCAGTATAAACTGGTTTAAAACAGTTTTAACCAGTATAAACTGGATTTAACCAGCAAAATCCTGTTTTAACCTGTTTAAACCAGTATATACAGGTTTAAACTGGTACCCTACTAGTATAAACCGGTTTAAATGGTTTTAACCAGTAGAAACATAATTTAACCGGTTTTAAGCTGTATAAACCAGTTTAAACAGGGTTAAACCACTTATAACCAGTTTTCTACAACAACACACACAAAATGCTGGTGGAACACAGCAGGCCAGGCAGCATCTATAGGGAGAATTGCTGTCGATGTTTTGGGCCGAGACCAGTTTTTACCAGTATAAACTGGATTAAACTGGTATTAAGCAGTTTCAACCAGTTTTTACCATTATAATCCAGTTTTAACCAGTTTAAACCATACAAAGCGGTTTTAACCCATATAAACCAGTTTAAATCTGTTTTAACCTGTAGAAACATGATTTGACTGGTTTTAACCAGAATAATACGGTTTTACCAGTATAAACTGGTTTTGACCGCTTTTAACTGATATGAACAAGTTTAAACAGTTATAACCAGTTTTTACCAGAATAAACTGGTTTAAATGGTTTTAACCAGTATAATCCGGTTTTAAGCGGTTTATACCAGTGTAAACCTATTATGACCAGTTTCAACCAGTTTTAAATGGTTTTAACCAGTGTAAACCAGTTTTGAATGGTTTAAACCAGTATAAACCTGTTTAAACCAGTTTTAACCAGTAAAACAGGTTTTAACCAGTATGAACCAGCTAAAACCGGTTTTAACCATTATAATTGTGCTTTAACTGGGTTAAACCAGTATAAACCAGTTTAATCCAGTTTTAACCAGTACAAACTGGTTTAAATCAATTTTACCAGTATAAATTGTTTTTAACCGGTTTAAACCAGTTTTAACCAGTTTTTAGCAGTAAATAGCCTCATGCCTCCTCATTAGCCAACAAGGCACAGCTGTGCCGACACTTTCTCAGGAGACTGAGGTGTGCAAGACTCCCAACCCCATTGAAACAAGAGTTGGCCATAGTTAAAACTGTCCACTGTCTGGCCAATCGGCCGCCACGCGACAGGACTGCTTTGATGGTGTCAACTACAATGTCTTCCATGATGATGATGTCTCCGAGTTCACGTATGGGGTCCTGAGTTTCATCCGAAGTGCATTGAGGATGTTGTCCCCCAGAAACTGGTCAGGGTCTATTGAAACCAGAAAGCCTGGATCAGCAGTTCCGTGCGAGCAGTACTTACTGCATGACACAGGACTTACTTTGCTGGCAATCAGCAGGAGCTCAAGAAATGCAGCTATGATCTGTGAAAAGTCATCAAGGCAGCAAAACAACAATACAGGGACAAGATCCAGATACAACTTTCCACCAGCTGCACACTCAGCTTAAGGAAAGGTCTGTACACTATCACAGACTTCAAAGCTAAATGCTGTGAAATTTCCAACATCATTGCCTCTCTCCAGATGAGCTAAATCTTTTTTACGCTTGATTCGATATTGCCAACACTGAGCCCCGGAGGAGAGCTGCCGAAGTGACCTGCACGTTGGTCATCCCTGAGGCTGAAGTACGCAGGTGTTTCCAACGAGTGGACAGTCGCAAGGCCGCAGGACCGGACGGCATCCCAGGGCGGATACTCAGGATGTACACAGCACAGCTGGCTGGTGTGTTTACAGACATTTTAATTCCCTCCCTCTCCCATTGTAGAGTGCCCTCCTGCTTCAAAACATCCACCATTGTTCCTGTACCTAAAAGAGCCAAGATAACGTGTCTGAACAACTGGTTATGTGTGAACACTTGTTATGTGTGTTGAACAAGCCAGATGGAATTGGGGTCCAGAGGTGACCAGCCACTCCCCCCCCCCCCGGGAACTATGCTGCTAATGACAGAGAGAGATGAAGAACAGAGGTAGAGGCATCTGCCACAGATAAGAGAGAGAGAGAGAGAATCGCTGGAATTTGACTTTCTTTTGTTTGTAACAAAGCATGTGAAAGATAAAAACATCATGGAAGATTGACTGAATTAGGTTTAAAAGTAAACTGGAGATTAGTATTTGCACAAACTTCTGTAATGTACTACATTATAATCACACATGTATTGGTTGACACTTTGTAATATACACATAAGCTAAGAATTAATTCCACTGTAGAGAAAGAATTACTGGCACTTATCCTGGCGTTACAGCATTTTGAGATCTACATTTGTTCAGCACAGAAACCATTGATAGTTTTTACTGATCACATCCCCTTGGTATTTTTGACTAACATGAAGAATAAAAATTGGCAGTTATTAAGTTGGAGTCTGTTGTTACAAGAATTTGATATTAAAATACAACGTGTAAAGGGGACTGACAATGTTTATCCAGGTGTTAGATTTGAAAGTATATCTGTGTTACTCTGGTAGTTAATGATCACTCCTGTGTTATATTAGACTCTGCAATGTGCTTTACTAGTGAATTTTTCCTCAGTAAAAATTCTTTGCAGGGTGGGGATGTTATGTGTGATGAACAAGCCAGATGGAAATGGGATACAGAGCTGACCCCCACCCCCCCTCTGGGAACTATGCTGCTAATGAGAGAGAGAGATGAAGAACAGAGGTAGAGGCATCTGCTACAGATAAGAGAGAGAGAGTCTCATGATTTAGTATTAGGGCTTCTTGACTGACAGAAAGGTAAACAATCTTTTGCTACAAGGACACTTCTTTTTTTTCTTTTTCAATCTTTTTATTGAATTTCATATATATAAAAACATAACATAATATTGAATAGGTTATAAGTGCACTAGACTTGAAGTTGAATTAGTAATAAGATAACAATATCCTATTAAAATATCAGTAAAAATAGTACATTAATCAATCAAACCTATATTAATTATACATGAAAAAGAGTAAGAATAATCATCAAAAGAAAAAAAAAATTAAAAATACAAGAAAAAAATATATATTGAAAAAAAATTAAACCTAAACTAAACTAACATGGGCAATAATAATAGTTTATATGTATATGATAGTGTCAAAAACTCCGGAACTCCATACCAGAACAAGAATAAAAAGAGAAAAGGTCTGGAAGAGGCCAAATTAATTCATATGAAAGTGTCGAAAGAACGGTCCCCAAGTTTCTTCAAATTTAATTGATGAGTCAAAAATAGTGCTTCTAATTTTTTCTAAGCTCAGATAAGAAATAGTTTGGGAGAACCACTGAAACGTGGTAGGAGGATTTACCTCTTTCCAATTTTGTAATATAGACCTTCTGGCCATTAATGTTACAAAGGCGATCATTCATCTAATTGAAGGGGAAAACCGATTACCATCCTCATTTGGTATACCAAAAATTGCAGTAATAAAATGAGGTTGTAAATCAATATTCCAAATTGAGGAAATGGTAGCAAATATGTCCTTCCAATAGTTATATAAGGTGGGACATGACCAAAACATATGGGTCAATGAGGCCACATCTGAATGACATCTGTCACATTGAGGGTTAATATGAGAATAGAATTGAGCAAGCTTATCTTTAGACATATGAGCTCTATGTACAACCTTAAATTGTATTAAAGCATGTTTAGCACATATAGAAGAAGAATTAACCATTTGTAAATTTTTTTCCCATTTTTCTGTTGATATATTACATTGAAGTTCTTTTTCCCATTCTTGTTTAATTCTACCTGATATTTCTGGTTGTATCTTCATAATCATATTATAAATAAGAGCCACTAATCCCTTCTGACAAGGATTTAAGGTAAAAATCATATCTGAAAAATCTATCAAAGTTGAATTGGGGAAGGATGGTAGAACTTTATATAAAAAATTTCTGATTTGTAGATATCTAAAAAAGTTAGATTTAGGTAACTTAAATTTGTTGGAAAGTTGGTCGAAAGACATCAAACTACCTTCAAAAAAAAAGATCACGAAAACATATTATACCTTTCCTTTTCCATATGCTAAAAGCTTGATCTGTCAAAGAAGGTTTAAAAAAGAAGTTAAGTAAGATAGGGCTATCAAGAACAAAGTTTTTCAGAGTAAAAAACTTACGAAATTGAAACCAAATTCGTAATGTATGTTTGACAATAGGGTTGGATATCTGTTTATTGAATTTAACTAAATCAGCAGGAAGAGAAGAACCAAGAACGGAGAATAGAGAATATCCCTGTGCATCATTGCATTCTAAATTTACCCACTGTGGGCACAATGGTAAATCCAAATCTAATTTCCAATATATTAAGTTTCGAATATTATTCGCCCAATAGTAAAATCTAAAGTTAGGTAAAGCTAAACCACCATCTTTTTTAGATTTTTGTAACTGCCTTTTACTTAACCTGGGGTTTTTATTTTGCCACACAAATGAGGAAATTTTTGAATCAATATTATCAAAAAAAGATTTAGGAATAAAAATTGGTAAGGCTTGAAATAAATATAAAAATTTTGGTAAAATCATCATTTTAATAGCATTAATCTGACCAACTAATGATAAGGATAAGGGAGACCATCTTGTAGTAAGTTGTTGAATTTGATGAAGCATAGGTAAAAAATTCAGTCTGAATAAATCTTTATATTTCTTGGTAATTTTTATACCTAAATAGATAAAGTTATCAGTAACAACTTTGAATGGTATCCTGTCATTCGATAAAGTTTGCGCATTTAAAGGGAATAATTCACTCTTATCCAAGTTTAGCTAATAACCAGAAAAACTACCAAATTGAGCCAACAAGGATAAAATAGCGGGAATAGTCCTGTCAGGATCAGAAATATATAACAACAAGTCATCAGCATAAAGTGATAACTTGTATAACTTCTCATTACGGGTAATACCAAAAATATTAGGAGATTCACGAATAGCAATGGCTAAAGGTTCTAATGCGATATTAAATAATAAAGGACTTAAGGGACAATCTTGTCTCGTACCATGAGATAATTGAAAAAAAGAGGATCTGTAATTATTTGTAAGAACAGAAGCAACAGGTTTATAATATACTAACTTAATCCATGATATAAAATTAGGACTAAAATTAAAATTTCTCAAAGCATTAAATAAGTATGTCCATTCAACTCTATCAAAAGCTTTTTCAGCATCTAATGAAATAACACATTCTGAGGTTGTGGGTGATGAAGTATAAATTATATTAATCAATTTTCTAACATTAAAAAAGGAATACCGGTTCCTAATAAAACCAGTTTGGTCTTCTGAAATAATCTGTGATAGTAACTTTTCTAACCTAATAGCTAAAATTTTTGTAAGAATCTTAGAGTCTACATTTAATAGCGATATAGGGCGATAAGATGCACATAAAGTAGGATCCTTATCTTTTTTAAGAATTAGAGAGATAGTAGCTTCATTAAAAGACTGGGGTAATCTCTTCTTAGCAAATGCATCATTAAAGATTTCACATAACCAAGGGGAAAGCGAAGAAGAAAAAGTTTTAAAACATTCTATAATATAACCATCAGGACCAGGAGCTTTCCCTGAATTCATTGATGAGATAGCCTCTCCTATTTCGGCCATAGAAATAGGAGCATCGAACAAGCTTCGATCTTCATCTGTCAGTTTGGGAATATTCAAATTGTTAAAAAGTTTATCCATCATGGACAGATCGCCATCAAATTCTGATTGATATAAAGATTTATAAAAATCTTGGAAAGTGTTATTAATTTCTTTATGATCAGTAGTCAGATTACAGTCTTGTTTAGGAATTTTAATAATTTGTCGCTTAGTCAAAATAGCTTTTAATTGGTTAGCTAACAATTTACCAGTTCAATCACTATGAATATAAAATTGAGCCCTGGTCTTAATTAATTGATTCTCAATTGAAGAAGATAATAATAAGCTGTGCTCCATTTGAAGCTCAACTCTCTTCTTATAAAGTTCTTTGGCAGGAGTCACGGAATAAATCTTATCAATTTCTTTAATTTTATCCACTAATAAAGCAATATCTAAATATCTTTGTTTTCTTTTACCAACAGAATATGAGATAATTTGTCCACGGATAAAAGCCTTAAAAGAGTCCCAAAGTATTCCTCTGTCAATCTCTTCAGTATAGTTTGTTGAGAAAAACAAGTCAATTTGCTGTTTTATGAAGGTGATAAATTCTGGATCTTGAAGCAAAGTAGCGTTATGTCTCCAAGATCTAGTATTATTGGAAGAGTCCAAAATCTTGATAGATAACTTCAAAGGTGCATGATCCGAAATGGCAATAGAATCATATTTACAATCAGTAACATCTGTTAATAAACGATGATCAATAAGGAAATAATCAATTCTAGAATAACTGTGATATACATGTGAAAAAAAACGAAAATTCTTTATCTTTAGGGTTCAAAAACCGCCATATTTCAGTAATTCCCGAATCAACCATAAAGGAATTAATAAGTAAGGCTGATCTATTCGGAAGAGTTCGAATAGGTTTAGATCTATCCATCAAAGGATTCAGACAACAATTGAAATCTCCACCCATTATCAACATATATTCATTTAGATTAGGAAGGGAAGTAAATAAACGTTTAAAAAATTCAGGGCAGTCAAAGTTTGGAGCATAAATATTAACTAGAGCCACTTTTCGATTAAAAAGTGAACCAGTTATCAACAAAAATCTGCCCTGTGGATCAGAAATAATTTCATGATGTGTAAACGAAATTGAGGGGTCTATAAAAATAGACACACCCCTAATTTTGGCGGTACAATTCGAGTGAAATTGTTGACCCTTCCAGAACCTAAAAAAGCGTTGATTATCCTCCCTCCTAATATGGGTCTCCTGTGCAAAGATAATATTAGCATTTGCAAAGATAATATTAGCATTAAGGACACTTCTTTGCTCGTTAATATTCTTGCTGAGACAGCAGGGAGTGGCCTAGTTTGATGGACATGGACATATTGAGTTGATGGATGGCTGAAACCCCGCCAGTGGGGATAAAAGATGGGTCTCGGGAGACACCCTCAGACACACCAGTGGACACTGAAAGAGTGTTGTGCACCCACAGGAAGGTGGGGGGCTTGGAGGATCGGTTCAGGAGAATCTGTCCGGAGCTCACGGTGGATGAAGGCAGACCGGTGGGGACTTGTGTGTGTGTCCGCCCTTGCCTGGGTGATGAGTGCATCACTGAAGAACGGTCTAGCCTGGAACGGAAGGGTCATAATCGGTGACCCAACGGTACAACGGAACAAGAAGATGATGGAAGGTTTGCCTGCTGCAGCTGCTCATCTCTTGCTTGTTCTCTCTCTCTCTCTCTCTCTCTCTCTCCAACATTGCAACACAACAACAACAACCTCAGCACCAACTGAACTGAACTCTATATTCTCTTATGACAATTCATTTACCCCTAGATTTGATAGAGCTTGGTTTTCATTCTTATTCCTGCACTTCTGTATTTATCATTGCTAACCTGGTTTATATGTATATTGGCATTATTGATACTGTATTGCTTAGTTTACTAATAAACACCTTTAGTTATAGTACCACCAGACTCCAATGTATCATTCCATTTTCTGCTGATCTGTTAACCCAGTTACGGGGTACGTAACACACTCACTTCAATAATAAGCAAATGCTTTGAGAGGCTGGTCAAGGACTACATCTGCAGCATGCTGCCACCCACACTTGAAATACTACAATTTGCCAATCAACACAACCGATCAACAGATGATGCAACAGCCACAGCTCTACACGCAATCCTTGCACATCTGGAGAAGAAGGATGCTTAATCGCGAATGCTGTTCTTGGACTGCAGTTCAGCATTCAACACCATAATTCCCTCCAGACTTGACAAGAAGCTCAGAGACCTCAACCTTCACCCTGCCTTGTGTAGCTGGGTCCTGGACTTTCTGGCACCTCTGCCCCTCTGACCCTCAACACAGTTGCCCTTCAGGGCTGTGTACTAAGTCTCCTGCTTTACTCTCTGTATACCCATGGCTGTGTCACTACCTGCAGCTCTAATATGCAAATTCAATTTGCTGACAACACTACACCGATTGGTCTAATCTCAAATAATGATGAGGCAATATCTTCAAGTTTACTTCCACTTATAAATTCAATGCACACATGTTATTGTCACTGGACAAAAAATTGCACAGCACAAGAGTTTTTCACACCCTGGTCATTACAAATTTATGGGAACATTGCTTCCATGAAGGTGGACTGGATAGAACATTGCTTCAGGAAGGTTAACAGTAATTGTCAAGGGTGCCTGTCACACTGGCCATTCCCTTTCATTGATTCTTTCACTGTTTCTATTATGTTTCTTGGATGTATTGAACATGCCTGCAAGATTTTGGGCTGAGACCTTTCATCAAGTCCTGATGAGGGACTCAGCCTGAAATGTCAACTGTCTATTTTCCTTCCTGAGTTCCCCCAGTGTTTTTGTGTCTTGTTTCCTTCCCAGTAATGCTGCCATATTCTTGACCGTAATTCTATCTCTTATGTTAGCGTCCTTTAGACATTACTTTTCACACTTCCTCAATTTACAAAACAGTACTTTGCAACATTCCACCAATTTTCTGTTCATTAATATGCATACAGTGGCCACTTTATTAGGTACCCCTTGTGCCTAATAAAGGAGCCATTGAATGTATGCTTATGGTCTTAGACCAGAAGACCGTAAGTCATAGGAACAGAATCAGCCCATTGGATTTGTTCTACCATCCCATCATAACTTATCCCAGATCCAACGCAACCCCAGACACCTGCCTTCTTGTCACGTCCTTTGATGCCCTGATTGATCGGGAAATGATCGACTTCCACCTAAAATATACCCATGGACCTGGCCTCCAATGCAGTCTGTGGCAGAGCATTCCACAGATTCACTACTCTCTGGCTGAAAAAAAATTCCTCCTTACCTCTGTTCTAAAAGGTCACTCTAATTTTGAGGCTATGTCTTCAAGTTCTGGCTATCCCCCTCCTCCCCGTCAGAGGAAACTTCCTCTCCATATCCACCCTATCTAGTCCTTTCAACATTCGGTAGATTTCAATGAGATTCTCCTGCATTCTTCAAAATTCCAGTAAATACAGGCCAAAATTTGCCAAATACTCCTCAAATGTTAACCCCTTCATCCCTGGAATCCACTTCGTGAACCTCTGCTGGACTCTCTTCAATGACAACACATCCTTTCTGAGATATGGGGCCCAAAACTGTTGATAATACTCCAAGTGCGGCCTGACTAGCGACTTATAAAGCCTCAACATTATCTTCTTGCTTTTCCCTTGAAATAAATGCCAACATTGCATCTGCCTTCTTCACCACAAACTTAACCTGTAAATTAACCTTCAGGGAGTCTTGCACAAGAACTCTCAACTCCTGTTGCACCTCTGATGTTTGAACTTTCTCCCTATTTAGATAATAGTCTGCACAATTGTTCCTTTTACCAAAATGCATTATCATACATTTCCCAACACTGCATTCCATCTGCCACTTCTTCACCCATTCTTCTAATTTGTCTAAGTCCTGCTGCAATCACATTGCTGACTGATACTATCTAACTCCTCAACCTTTCTACGTATCATCCACAAACTTTGCCACAAAGCCATCATTTCCATTAATGACAAATAATGTGAACAGTAGCGTCCCAATACTGACCCCTGAGGAAAACCACTACTCACCGGCAGCTTACCAGAAAAAGCCCCTTTCATCCCCACCCGCTGCCTCTTGCCTGTCAGCCATCCATGTCAGTATCTTTCCAGTAATGCCCTAATATTTTATCTTGTTAAGCAGCCTCATGTGTGGCACCTTATCAAATGCCTTCTGAAAATCCAAGTAAAAGACACCCACTGCCTCTCCTTTATCCACTCTGCTTGTTACTTCCTTGAAAAAATCTAGTAGATTTGTCAGGCAAGATTTCCCTTGACAGAACCCTTGCTGACTTTGATTTATTTTATCATTAGTCTCCAAGTATTTCAAAACCACATCCTTAATAATAGACTCCAACACTTTCCCAACCACTGAGGTTAGGCTAACTGGCCTATAATTTCCTTTCTTTTGCCTTCCTTCCTTTTTAAAGAGTGGAGTGACATTTGCAATCTTTGTATATCCTTTGATGTTCAGCTCTCAACTATGGCCTTCTTTCAGCTATGACTCAGTGATGCTCACAACCTCATACCGACCAATCTCTAATGGTGCTATGAGTTTGTCCACCTTATGCTGAATGCTACGCACATTTAAATTCAGCACCTTTAGTCCTGAATCCTTTGCCCTTTTAAATATTCTTTCTGTGGTACAATTTAACTCTTTTATTCTGTCTGCATTTGTACCCATTCATTGGCTTGTCCTTCCTTACATTCATAGAAACATAGAAATCCTACAGCACAATACAGGCCTTTCGGCCCACAAAGTTGTGCTGAACATGTCCCTAGGCTTACCCATAGCCCTTTATTTTTCTAAGCTCCATGTACCTATCCAAAAGTCTCTTAAAAGACCCTATCATACCTGCCTCCACCACTGTTGCTGACTGGCCATTACACGCACTCACCACTCTCTGCATAAAAACCTTACCCCTGGCAACTCCTCTGTACCTACGCCCCAACACCTTAAACCCGTGTCCTCTTCTGGCAACCCATTCAGCCCTGGGATAAAGCTTCTGATTGTCCACACTATCAATGTCTCTCATCATCTTATACACCTCTATCAGGTCACCTCTCATCCTCCTTCACTCTAAGGAGAAAAGGCCGAGTTCACTCAACCTTTTTTCATAGGGTATGCTCCCCAATCCAGGCAACATCCTTGTAAATCTCCTCTGCACCCTTTCTATGGCTTCCACATTCTTCCTGTAGTGAGGCAACCAGAACTAAGCACAGCACTCCAAGTGGGGTCTGACCAGGGTCCTCTTGGCTCCTGAATTCAATTCTATGATTGATGAAGGTCAAATCACCATATGCCTTCTTAACGACAGAGTCAACCTGCCAAGCTGCTTTGAGCGTCCTATGGACTTGGACCCCAAGATCCCTCTGATCCTCCACACTGCCAAGAGTCTTAGCATTAATACCATATTCTGCCATCATATTTGACCTACCAAAATGAACTGCTTCACACTTATCTGGGTTGAACTCCATCTGCCACTTCTCAACCCAGTTTTGCATCCTATCAATGTCCTGCTGTAACCTCTGACAGACCTCCACATTATCTACAACACCTCCAACCTTTGTCTCATCAGCAAACTTACAAACCCATCCCTCCACTTCCTCATTTATAAAAATCACAAAGGGAAGGGGTCCCAGAACAGATCCCTGAGGCACACCACTGGTCACCGACCTCCATACAGAATATGACCCGTCTATAACCACTCTTTGCCTTCTGTGAGCAAGCCAGCTCTGGATCTACAAAGCAATGTCCCCTTAGATCCCATGCCTCATTACTTCCTCAATAAGCCTTGCACAGGGTACCTTATCAAATGTCTTGCTGAAATCCATATACTCTACATCTATTGCTCTACTTTCATCAATGTGTTTAGCCACATCCTCAAAAAATGCAATCAGGCTCGTAAGACATGACCTGCCTTTGACAAAGCCATGCTGACTATTCCTAATCATATTATGCCTCTCCAAATGTTCATAAATCCTGCCTCTCAGGATATTCTTCATCAACTTACCAACCACTGAGGTAAGACTCACTGGTCTATAACATGCTAGGCTATCTCTACTCCCACTCTTGAATAAAGGAACAACATCCGCAAACCTTCAATCCTCCGGAATCTCTCCTGTCCCCATTGATGATGCAAAGATCATCGCCAGAGGCTCAGCAATCTCCTCCCTTGCCTCCCACTGTAGCCTGGGGTACATCTCTTTCAGTCCCGGTGACTTATGAAACTTGATGATTTTTAAAAGCTCCAGCACATCCTCTTTCTTAATACCTACATCATCAAGCTTTTCAGGCTGCTGCAAGTCATCACTACAATCACCAAGATCCTTTTCCATAATGAATTCTGAAGTAAAGTATTCATTGAGTACCTCTGCTATTTCCTCCGGTTCCATACACACTTTCCTACTGTCACACTTGATAGGTCCCATACTTCCACGTCTTATCCTTTTACTCGTCACATACTTGGAGAATGTTTTGGGGTTTTCCTTAATCCTGCCCGATAAGGCCTTCTCGTGGCCCCTTCTAGCTCTCCTAATTTCCTTTTTACCCTCCTTCCTGTTATAATCTTCTAGATCTCTAACATTACCTAGATCTCTGAACATTTTGCAAGCTTTCCTTTTCTTCTCAACTAGATTTATTACAGCCTTTGTACACCTCGGTTCCTGTACCCTATCATAACTTCCCTGTCTCATTGGAAAGTACCTGTGCAGAACTCCACTCAAATATTCCCCTGAATATTTGTCACATTTCTTCCGTACAATTCCCTGAGAACATCTCTTTCCAATTTAAATTTCCGATTTCCTGCCTGATAGCCTCATAATTCCCCTTACTCCAATTACACACTTTTCTAACTTGTCTGTTTCTATCTCTCTCCAATGCTATTATAAAGGAGTTAGAATTATGATCACTATCTCCAAAATGCTCTCCCACTGAGAGATCTGACAACTGACCAGGTTCATTTCCCAATACCAAATCAAGTACAGCCTCTCCTCTTGTAGGCTTATCTGCATACTGTGTCAAGAAACCTTTCTGAACATACCTAACAAACTCTACCCCTTCTAAACCCCTTGCTCTAGGGAGATGCCAATTGATATTTGGGAAATTAATATCTCCCATTATGGCAATTCTGTTATTATTACACCATTCCAGGATCTGTTTCCCTATTTGCTCCTTGAAATCCCTGTTACTATTGGGCGGCCTATAAAAAAACACCAAGTGATGTTATTGACCCCCTCCTGTTCCTAACCTCCACACACAGAGACTCCATAGACAATCCCTCCATGGCGTCCACCTTTTCTGCAGCCGTGACACTATCTCTGATCAACAGTGCCAAGCCCGCACCTCTTTTGCCTCCCTCCCTGTCCTTTCTGAACCATCTAAAACCTGGCACTTGAGGTAACCATTCCTGCCCCTGAGCCATCCAAGTCTCTGAAATGACCACCACATCATATCTCCAAGTACTGATCCATGTTCTAAGCTCATCCACTTTTTTCACAACACTCCTAGCGTTAAAATAGACACACCTTAAACCTTCGGTCTGAACGTGTCCCTTCTCTATCACCTGCCTATCCTCCCTCTCGCACTGTCTACAAGCTCTCTATTTGTGAGCCAACCTCCTTTTCCTCAGTCTCTTCAGTTTGGTTTCCACCCCCCAACAATTCTAGTTTAAACTCTTCCCAGTAGATTTAGCAAACCTCCCTGCCGGGATATTAGTCCCCTGGGATTCAAGTGCAACCTGTCCTTTTTGTACAGGTCACATCTGCCCCAAAAGATTTCCCAATGATCTAGAAATCTGAATCCCTGCTCCCTGCTCCAATGTCTTCAGCCGTGCATTTATCCTCCACCTCATTTTATTCCTATTCTCACTATTACGTGGCACAGGTAGTAATCCTGAGATTCCTCCCTTTGTGGCCCTGCTTCTTAACTTCCTTCCTAACTCTCTGTAGTCTTTTGTCAGGACCTTTTCCCTTTTCCGCCCTATGTCACTGGTACCAATATGTACCATTACCTCTGGCTGTTCGCCCTTCCACTGAAGGATATCTTGGACATGATCTGACATTCATGTTTCATCCATCATACATTTGTAAACCTGCTGGCTTATAGAAACATAGAAACATAGAAAATAGGTGCAGGAGTAGGCCATTTGGCCCTTTGAGCCTGCACCGCCATTCAGTATGATCATGGCTGATCATCCAACTCAGAACCCTGTACCTGCTTTCTCTCCATACCCCCGATCCCTTTAGCCACAAGGGCCATATCTAACTTCCTCTTAAATATAGCCAATGAACCGGCCTCAACTGTTTCCTGTGGCAGAGAATTCCACAGATTCACCATTCTCTGTGTGAAGAAGTTTTTCCTCATCTTGGTCCTAAAAGGCTTCCCCTTTATCCTTAATCTGTGAGCCCTCGTTCTGGACTTCCCCAACATTGGAAACAATCTTCCTGCATCTAGCCTGTCCAATCCCTTTAGAATTTTATACGTTTCCATAAGATCCCCCCTCAATCTTCTAAATTCCAGTGAGTATAAGCCTAGTTGATCCAGTCATTCTTCATATGAAAGTCCTGCCATCCCATGAATCAATCTGGTGGAACTTCTCTGTCCTCCCTCTATGGCAAGAATATCTTTCCTCAGATTAGGGGACCAAAACTGCACAAAATATTCTCGGGGCGGTCTCACCAAGGCCTTGTACAACTGCAGTAGAACCTCCCCTGCTCCTGTACTCAAATCCTTTTGCTATGGATGCCAACATACCATTTGCCTTTTTCACTGCCTGCTGTACCTGCATGCCCACCTTCAATGACTGGTGTACAATGACACCCAGGTCTCATTGCACCTCCCCTTTTCCTAATCGGCCACCGTTCAGTTAATAATCTGTTTTCCTGTTCTTGCAACCAAAATGGATAACCTCACATTTATCCACATTAAATTGCATCTGCCATCGATTTGCCCACTCACCTAACCTATCCAAGTCACCCTGCATCCTCTTAGCATCCTCATCACAGCTAACACCGCCGCCCAGCTTCGTGTCATCCGCAAACTTGGAGATACTGCATTTAATTCCCTGGTTTTTCTCTCCCTCCTTTTTTAAAAAGTGAGGTTACATTAGCCACCCTCCAATCCTCAGAAACTAATCCAGAATCTAAGGAGTTTTGAAAAATTATCACTAATGCATCCACTATTTCTTGGGCTACTTCCTTAAGCACTCTGGGATGCAGACCATCCGGCCCTGGGGATTTATCTGCCTTTAATCCCTTCAATTTACCTAACACCACTTCCCTACTAAAATGTATTTCCCTCAGTTCCTCCATCTCACTAGACCCTCGGTCCCTTACTATTTCCGGAAGGTTATTTATGTCCTCCTTAGTGAAGACAGAACCAAAGTAGTTATTCAATTGGTCTGCCATGTCTTTGTTCCCTGTGATCAATTCAACTTTTTCTGACTGTAAATGACCTGCATTTGTCCTGACCAATCTTTTTCTTTTCACATATCTATAAAAAGCTTTTACAGTCTGTTTTTATGTTCCCTGCCAGCTTTCTCTCATAATCTTTTTTCCCTTTCCTAATTAAGCCCTTTGTCCTCCCCTGCTGGTCTCTGAATTTCTGCCAATCCTCAGCTGTGCCGCTTTTTTTTGCTAATTTATATGTTTCTTCTTTGGACTTGATACTATCCCTAATTTCCCTTGTCAGCAATGGGTGCACTACCTTCCTTGGTTTATTCTTTTGCCAAACTGGGATGAACAATTGTTGTAGTTCATCCATGTGACCTTTAAATGCTTGCCATTGCATATCCACCGTCAACCCTTTAAGTATCATTTGCCAGTTTATCTTAGCTAATTCACATTTCATTCCCTTAAAATTACCCTTCTTTAAGTTCAGAACCTTTGTTTCTGAATTAACTATGTCACTCTCCATCTTAATGAAGAATTCCACCGAATTATGGTCACTCTTACCCAAGGGGAATCGCACAACAAGATTGCTAACTAACCCTTCCTCATTGCTCAGTACCCAATCTAGAATGGCCTGCTCTCTAGTTGGTTCCTCGACATGTTGGTTCAGAACACCATCCCGCATACTTTCCAAGAAATCCTCTTCCTCAGCACCCTTACCAATTTGGTTCACCCAATCTATATGTAGATTGAAGTCACCCATTATAGCTACTGTTCCTTTATTGCACACATTTCTAATTTCCTGTTTAATGCCATACCCAACCTCACTACTACTGTTAGGTGCCTGTACACAACTCCCACCAGCGTTTTCTGCCCTTAGTGTTAAGCAGCTCTACCCATATCGATTCCACATCCTCCAGGCTCATGTCCTTCCTTTCTATTGCATTAATCTCCTCTCTAACCAGCAATGCTACCTCACCTCCTTTTCTTTCCTGTCTATCCCTCCTAAATATTGAATATCCCTGGATGTTGAGCTCCCATCCTTGGTCACCCTGGAGCCATGTCTCTGTGATCCCAATTATATCATATTCATTAATAACTATCTGCACATTCAATTCATCCACCTTGTTACGAATGCTCCTCGCATTAACACACAAAGTCTTCAGGCTTGTTTTTACAACTCTCTTAGCCCTTATACAATTATGTTGAAAAGTGGCCCTTTTTGCTTTTTGCCCTTGATTTGCCTGCCTACCACTTTTACTTTTCACCTTACTACTTTTTGCTTCCATCCTCATTTTACTCCACTCTGTCTCTCCGCCCTTGTTCCCATCCCCATGCCACATCAGTTTAAATCCTCCTGAACAGCAGTAGCGAACGCTCCCCCTAGGAGATTGGTTCCAGTCCAGCCCAGGTGTAGACCTTCCTGTTTATACTGGTCCCACCTCCCCAAGAACTGGTTCCAATACCCCAGAAATTTGAATCCCTCCATCTTGCACCATTTTTCAAGCCACGAATTCATCTGAAATATCCTATTTCTACTCTGACTAGCACCTGGCTTTGGTAGTAATCCAGAGATTATTACCTTCGTGGTCCTACTTTTTAGTTTATCCCCTATCTCCGTAAATTCACCTTGTAGGACCTCATCCCGTTTTTTACCTATATCATTGGTACCTATGTGCACCACGACCACTGGCTGTTCACCCTCCCATTCCAGAATGTCCTGCAGCTGCTCAGAGACATCCTTGATCCTTGCACCGGGGAGGCAACATACCTTCCTGGAGTCTCATTTGCGGCCACAGAAATGTCTATCTATTCCTCTTACAATCGAATCCCCTATCACTATAGCTCTCCCACTCCTTTTCCTTCCATCCTGTGCCGCAGAGCCACCCATGATGCAATGAACTCGGCTGCTGCTGCCTTCCCCTGATGAGACATCTCCCCCACTAGTATCCAAAACAGTATATCTGTTTAGGAGGGAGATGACCTCAGGGGACTCCTGCACGACCTGCCTACTACTACGCTGTCTAGTGGCCCTTTCTGCCTGTGTAGCTTTTACCTGCAGTGTGGCCAACTCACTGAACGTGTTATTCACGACTTTCTCAGCATCGCGGATGCTCCAGTATGAATCCAATCGCAGCTCCAGCCGCTCAATGCAGTCTGCCAGAAACTGCAGTTGGACACACTTCCTGCACACATAGTCATTGGGGACACTGGAAGTATCCCTGATTTCCCACATGCTGCAGGATGAACAAACCACGGGGCTGATCTCAGATGCCATGACCTACCTAATACTTGCCTCAACATTTGAAACTTTCTCCTTTGAAAGGAACTTACCCGGCCTTACCTCACTTCGAGTGAGGCTCGCCCTCCACCTCTTCTTGTCGAAGCCTCTCGAGTCAAAGCCTCAAATCTCCACTCCTTCACTGGCCCACTCACTCACTGACCGTTCTCCACAGGCCGCTCCGCTTGAGGTAACCCTCTTTTTATTTGTTTGAGCTTTTCAAACTGCTTGGTGCCCTGACCTCGATTGCCCAATCAGCTGCTTTCTGCTGAGTCTGAGCTATTCAAATCTTGATTGTCTAATCCTCAGTTCTACCATATTGGTTCCCATCCTTCTGCCATATTAGTTCAAAGTACTCCCAACAGCCACAGTAAATTTGCCCATGAGAATATTTTGTGGGCTGAAGGGCCTGTATTATGCTGTAGGTTTTCTATGTAATATTGGTCCCCTTTGGAAGCAAGTGCAACTCATCCCTTTTGTACAGATGCCATCTGCCCCCGAAGTGAAATCTGAATCCCTGCTCCCTGCTCCAATTCTTCAGCCATGCATCTATCTGGTGCTGTTGCCCATTTACTTCAGGGTTCGACATGTGCATTCAGAGATGCCCCTTCTGCACACTCTAGATTCCATTGTGCTGATAGGAATTGCTTATTATATTGAGAGCATAGGATGGCTCTGGGCCTGTACACACTGAAATTTAGAGGAAAGACTGGGAGTGGGGAAGGGGGGATCTCTTTGAAATTCATCGAATGGTGAAAGGTCGAGATAGAGTAGATGTGGATGGGATGTTTCCTTTCGTGGAGGAGTCTAGGATAAGAGGATACAATCTCAGAATAGAGCGATGTTCGTTTACAATGGAGATCAGGAGTAATTTCTTTCACAGAGGGTGGTGAATCTGAGGAATTCATTACCACAGGCAGCTGTGGACGGCAGGTCATTGGGTAAATTTAAGGCAGAGGTTGATTTGTACTTAAGTTAGGGCGTGAAAGGTTATGGGGAGAAGGCAGGAAAATAGGGTGGAGAGTGAAATGCAACAGCCACAATGAAATAGCGGAGCTGATACAAAGGCCCAAATAGACTAATTCTGCCCTTCGTCTTTATTGTCTAAAATCCCAGGGGATCAGCAGTTTGTGAGATACTCAATCTATCCTGTCTGGCACCTACAAGAATTCCGCTAAGATCAAAGTCACTTAGATCACAATTTTTCCCCAGTCCAATGTCTGGTATGAACAACAACTGAATTTCTTGACCATGTCTGCATGCTTTTCTGCACTGAATTGCTTCCATTTAATTCAATAATTAATTGTATAATTAAATAAGTGTACAGGTGCACCTAATAAAGTGGCCACTGGGTGTGCTTACTGTTGTACCCATTATTACCATGTATTCTGGTTAGTCTGTTAGCGTCACACAAGGTATTTCATGGCACCCTGGTCAATGACAATAAATCATTCTGGCCCTGGTGTACATGATAATAAAGCAATCTGACCCTGGTATCAATGATAATAAAGCATTCACACTCTGGTGTCAATGACAATAAAACAATCTGTATCTGATTCATCCCTCTCTTCTGTGTACCCGAATTCCTCAATCTATGTCAACGTACTTTCACCAATACTTTAAAGTTTCTCTACACCAGACTTTTATGTAGCATAAAATAGTTATGAATAATCAGTTTATTCACACAAAGGAGACAACATTTTCAATGGAAATATTTTATTAGTGCATAGCAAAAGGATATGTTATAAAATTAGTCCATTTTACATATTGTCCATTTCACATACATGAGCAAGCTGGGGTTTTTCGATGTGAGGTGACTTGATGAAGCTGTGTAAGATTACAGCCACTTATAGAGTAGAGAGCTAGCACTTTTTTGTCCCGCATGGCAGAAAAGCTAATCCAAGATGGCAGAATTTTAAAGTGATTGATGGAACGTATTGGGAATGTGTCAGAAGTACTTTTTTTTAACATCGAGAGGTGTGAGCGTATGTGTGTGTGTGTGTGTATGGGGCATGGTGATAGAGACAGATACATTAGGGCAGGTGTTCCCAGCCTGGGGTCCACGGATCCCACAGTTAATGGTCGAGGTCCATGGTATAAAAAAAGTTGGAAACATTTAAGAGGCTCTTAGATATGTATACGAATAAATGAAACATGGAGGGCTTTGCAGGAGAGGTGTGTTAGATTGATTTTGGAGTAGTTTAAAAGGTCGTCTCAGATTTCTAGCAGAATGGCCTGTACTGTGTTATACTGTTCAATGTTCTACTTTCTATATCTGTATGGAATACATGAATTTGCTCAGATTCAAAGAGCTGGGAACCTAGGCTTAAGCTCCCTGAAGTATAACCAGTACAGATCAGTTTAAAGCCTGGAGTATTAACAAATAGTCACTGAGGGTGAACTTTGCACAGGTATTCACCCAATTGCTATAATCCTGGAATATCAATCATATATTGGAAAACTGACTTTGGATCATATTCTGATTTTCCCCCTTCAAACCCAGTCCCTGAAATGAAAACCAGTTAAGTGCTCAAATCTAGGCAATTTTAATTGCAAGCAACTTCATCATTCCTTTTGTAAAATTTCTGTGCACTTTCAAGATGTATTTGTTTCCTTTTCCTTCGTCGATACACAATGCAAAGAATGAGACCAATAAATGTACACAGAATAATTACAAATATTAATGGAATCCAACATTTCCATGATATATAAGTGTAACAATGTCGCTTAGCCGAAAACACAAAGAAAGATACCTTGGCTATGTTTGACAGCTGAGAATATTGATTGCTCTGGTCATATGCACGCACAGCAAAGTAGATCACTGCCCTATTTCCCATGTTTGGCTTCTCAAAGTAAACAGTTAGTGTTTCTTTGGAGCCATAAGGTTGCGGAATCATGATAGTTGTGTTAATTAGTCGAGCTTTGGCAAAATTATCTCGTAGTTGCAGCAGTTTGTCACTCGTTCTCACTTCATAACGAGATGCTAAAAAAGAAGAAGATTGATTTTAATGTATTTTTATATACTCAGTGGCTACTTTATCAGGTATCCGGTATTCTTCATCAGCTAATCTGAACTCTTCATACGGCAACAACTTAATGCATAAAGGTATGCAAACATGGTCAAGAGGTTCCATTGTTCAGACTAAACATCAGAATTGGGAGGAAATGTGATCAAAGTGACTTTGATCATGGAATGATTGTTAGTGCCAGACAGAGAGGTTTGAGATCTCAAATACTCTAATTTCCTGTGATCTTCACACACGGCAATCCCTAGAGTTTACAGAAAAACAAAAAAAGCTTTGAGTGAGTGGTACCTTTATGATGAGAAAGGTCAGAGAAGAAGGCCAGACTAGCTCAAGCTGACAGGAAGGCAACAGTAACTCAAATAACCATGTGTTTAAACAGTGGTGAGCATCTTTGAACACACAGCACATTGATCTTGAAATGGATGGGCTACAACAGTAGAAGACCACAAATATACACTCAGTGCCCATTTTATTAGGTCCAGGAAATAGAGTGGTTGTGGAGAGGATGTTTCCTGTGGTGGGGGAGTCTAACATCAAAGGACACAGCCTCAGAATAGAGGGGTGTCCTTCTAGAATGGAGAGGAGGAAGAATTTCTTTAGCCAGTGAGTAGTGAATCTGTGGAATTCATTGCCACAGGCAGTTGTGAAGGCCAAGTCATTGGGTATTTTTAAGGCAGAGGTTGATAGATTCTTATTCAGTCAGGGTGTGAAGGGATATGGGAAGAAGGCAGGAAATTAGGGCTGAGAGGGAAAATGGATCAGCCATGATGAAATGGCGGAATTGGGAAATGAACCTGGTCAGGTGTCAGATCTATCAGTGAGAGAGCATTTTGTAGATAGTGATCAGAATTCTGTCACCTTTACCATAGCATTGGAACAGAAAAGTTAGGAAAGCGTTTTATTGGAGTAAGGGGAAATATGAGGCTATCAGGCAGGAACTTGGAAGCATAAATTGGAAACTGATTTCTCAGGGAAATGTATGGAAGCAATGTGGCAAATGTTTAGGGGATATTTGTGTGGAGTTCTGCATAGGTATGTTTCAGTGAGACACAGAAGTTATGGTAGGGTACAGGAACCTTGGTGTACAAAGGCTGTTGTAAATCCAGTCATGAAGAAAAGAAGAGCTTACAAAAGGTTTAGAAATCTAGGTAATGATAGGAAACTAGAAGATTATAAGGCTAGCAGGAAGGATATTAAAAAAAAAAAATTAGGGGAATCAGAAGGGGCCATGAGAAGGCCTTGCCAGACAGGATTTAGGATAATCCCAAGGCATTCTACAAACGTGAAAAGCAAGAGGATAAGACATGAGAGAATGGGACTAATCAAGAGTGACAGTGGAAAAGTGTGTATGGAACTGGAGGAGATAGCAGAGGTACTTAATGAATACTTTGCTTCAGTATTCACTATGGAAAAGGATCTTGGTGATCGTAGGGAGGACTTACAGTTGATTGAAATGCTTGAGCATATAGATATTAAGAAAGAGGATGTGCTGGAGCTTTTGGAAAATATCAAGTTGCATAAGTCTTCGGGAATGGACAAGATGTACCCCAGGCTACTGTGGGAAGCGAAGGAGGAGATTGCTAAGACCCTGGCAATGATCTTTGCATCATCAATGGGGATGGGAGAGGTTCCGGAGGATTGGAGTGTTGCGGATGTTGTTCCCTTATTCAAGAAAGGGAGTAGAGATAGCCCAGGAAATTATAGACCCATGAGTCTTACCTCAATGGTTGGTAAGTTGATGAAGAATATCCTGAGAGGCAGGATTTATGAACATTTGGAGAGGCATAATATAGTTAGGAATAGTCAGCATGGCTTTGTCAAGTGCAGGTCATGTCTTACGAGCCTGATTGAATTTTTTGAGGATGTGACTAAACACATTGATGAAGATAGAACAATAGATGTAGTGTATATGAATTTCGGCAAGACATCTGACAAGGTACCCCATGAAAGGCTTATTGAGAAGGTAAGGAGGCATGGGATCTAAGGGGACATTGATTTGTGGATCCAGAACTGTCTTGCTCACAGAAGGCAAAGAGTGGTTGTAGACGGGTCATATTCTACATGGAGGCTGGTGACCAGTGGCTCAGGGATCTGCTCTGGAACTCCTACTCTTCGTGATTTTTCTGAATGACCTGGATGAAGAATTGGAGAGATGTGTTAGTAAATTTGCTGATGACACAAAGGTTTGGGGGTGTTGTGGATAGTGTGGAGGGCTGTCAGAGGTTACAGTGGGATATTGATAGGATGCAAAACTGGGCTGAGAAGTGGCAGATGGAGTTCAACCTAGATAATTGTGAGGTGGTTCATTTTGTTAGGTCAAATATGATGGCAGAATATAGCATTAATGGTAAGACTCTTGGTAGTGTGGAGGATCAGAGGGATCTTGAAATCCGAGTCCATAGGACACTCAAAGCTGCTGAGCAGGTTGACTCTGTGGTTTAGAAAGCATATGGTGCATTGGCCTTTATCAATCGTGGGATTGAGTTCAAGAGCTGAGAGGTAATATTGCAGCTATATAGGACACTGGTCAGGCCCCAGTTGGAATACTGTGCACAGTTGTGGTCACCTCAGTACAGGAAGGATGTGGAAGACATAGAAAGCATGCAGAGGAGATTTACAAGGATGTTGCCTGGATTTGGGATCATACCTTATGAGAATAGGTTGAGTGAACTCGGCCTTTTTTCTTTGGAGCGATGGAGGATGAGAGGTGACCTGATTAAAATGTACAAGATGATGAGAGACATTGATCATCTAGATCGTCAGAGGCTTTTTCCCGGAGCAAAAATGGCTAGCAGAAGAGGTCACAGTTTTAAAATGTTTGGAAGTAGGTATAGAGGAGATGTTAGGGGTAAGTTTTTTACGCAAAGAGTGGTGAGTGTGTGGAATGGGCTGCCAGCGACCGTGGTGGAGGTGGATACGATAGGGTCTTTTAAGAGACTCCTAGACAGGTACATGAAGCTTAGGAAAATAGAGGGCTATAGGTAACCCTGTGTAATTTCTAAGGTAGGACTTGTTTGGCACAACTTTGTGGGTCGAAGGGCGTGTATTGTGCTGTAGGTTTTCTATATTTCTATGCAATGGGCAAAATGGCCTAATTCTGTTCCTATATCTTATCATCTGATAAAGTGGCTATTGAGAGTATACAGCTGGAAAAATCACTCATTTTCCTTGGCTTTATGAAATAAGTCACAGGGCATGAGGGCAAAGAGGTCAAGCCCTCATTAAGCATATATTAGGACTCAGATAGTATGTGCTAAGCAGCATACTTAAGCAAGGATATCGTGGCCTTGGAAAAGGTGTCACAGAATTTTACCAGCATGGTGTTCCACTCTGGCTTTTGTCGCATTGAATGCACCTCTCCATTCCTTTCTCCTAATAATGCACCACGGAATCAGAATCAGATTTATTATCACTAAGATATGCCATGAAATTGATATTAGAAAGATTGAAAGTGTACAAAGAATATATACAGGGATATTGCCAGGATTTGATGAGTTAGAGGGGAAGTTTGACGAGGTTAGGACTTTATTCCCTGCAGCATAGGAAAGGAGGGGATGTACAAAGTTATGAGGGTATGGATAGAGTAAATGCAAGCGGACTTCTTCCACTGAGGTTGGGTGAGACAAGAACTAGAGTTCATGGGTTAAGGGTGAAAGGAGGTATAAAATATAAAAAATAATTATATAGTGCAAAAAAGAAATAGTGAGATAGTGTTCATGGGTCCTGCCCTGATGCATCACATCTTGGCATGGCAACTGTTCTGTCTGAGAGCACCAGAAACAGCAGAGAGTTGTGGAAAAAGCCTAATCCATTATGGGGACCAGCCTTCCCCTTGGAGTCTGTGGTGATGTGGAGGTGTACAGGAGCGAGGTGGATCAGCTGGTTGAAAGGTGTTGCAGCAACGACCTTGCACTCAGCGTCAGAAGGGCCGAGGAATTGATTGAGGACTTTAGGAAGGGGAAGTCGAGATATCACGTACCAGAAATCAACAGGGGATCAAGTGGAAAAGGTAATTATTTTCAGGTTTCTGAGGATCACTGAGGATCAATCCTGGGCTCAACATATTGATGCAGTTACAAAGAAGGCATGACAGTGGCCATATTTCATTCACAGTTTGAGGAGATATGGTATGTCACCAAAGACACTCACAAATTTCTACAGCTTTACCGTGGAGCACGTTCTAACGGGCAGCATCACTGGTATTAGAAAAAAGCTGCAGAAAGTCGTAAACTCAGCCAGCTCCATCATGGGTACCGGCTTCTGCAGCATCGATGTCACCTTCAAAATGTGATGCCTCAGAAAGGCAGCATCCATCACTAAGGACCACAATCACACAGGACATGCCGTCTTCTCAGTCCTACCATTACGGAGCCTGAAGACACACACTCAGCGTTTCAGGAACAGCTTCTTCCCCTCTACCATCATATTTCTGCATGGACAATGAACCCATTAATACTGCCTCATTATTTGTTTTTCTCTTTTGCACTAATTATTTAATTTAATTTTCTTTTTTATATATACTTACTGCTATTTATACTTTTATTATTATGCATTGCAATGTACTTCATGACATATGTGAGTGATATTAAATCTGATTTTGATTCTAATTCTAATTCTGACAAGATAGAACAATAGCAGTGCAGAGTAAAGTGTAAAAACTACAGAACAGAGCAGAACAGGTAAAAATAAAGGACTGCCAGTGTCAAGGAGATATATTTGTTAGAAAACTATAGAACGGGCCCCTATGATAGGATGAATTCCTGGCCTTACAATCTACCTCATTACGTCCTTGCACCATATTGTCCAGCTTACCTACTGCCTGTTATGCTGCTGTTTCGGGCAGCAATGAAAGTCCTCCATCTCTGTCTGTATAGATGGATTCCTCATTGT